>NC_059109.1:1242500-1457500 GCF_020740685.1 Jaculus jaculus
AAGCTCAGGTTGACCTGGAATTTACTCTGTAGTCTCAGGGTGGCCTTGAACTCATGTCAATCTTCCTACCTCTGCCTCCCGAGTGCTGGAATTAAAGGCGTGTGCTACCACGGCCAGCTATATAACTATTTAGAAGTAATTTTGGTTGTTTGTTATGTTTATAAACATTATGGACATATTTTCTTTTAAAAAGAACTTATCCAGGGCGGGAGAGATGGCTTAGCGGTTAAGCGCTTGCCTGTGAAGCCTAAGGACCCCGGTTCGAGGCTCGGTTCCCCAGGTCCCACGTTAGCCAGATGCACAAGGGGGCGCACGCGTCTGGAGTTCGTTTGCAGCGGCTGGAAGCCCTGGCGCGCCCATTCTCTCTCTCTCCCTCTATCTGTCTTTCTCTCTGTGTCTGTTGCTCTCAAATAAAGAAAGAAAGAAAGAAAGGAAGAAAGAAGGAAGAAAGAAAGAAAGAAAGAAAGAAAGAAAGAAAGAAAGAAAGAAAGAAAGAAAGAAAGAAAGAAAGAACTTATCCAGGCTGAAGAGATGGCTTAGCTGTTAAGGGAACTTACCTGTGAAACCTAAGGACCAAGGTTTGATTCCCTAGTACCCACATAAACCAGTTGCACCTGGTGCTGCATGCACCTGGAATTCATTTGCAGTGGCTGGAGGCCCTACAATCTCTTTCTCGCACCTAATCTCTTTCACTCTCTCTCTCTCTCTCTCACTCAAGTAAATAAATAAATAAGTAAATAAATAAATATTTTTTTAAAAAAGCATTCAAAGACTACAGAGTGAGTTCTGGGTCAGTCTGGGCTAGAGTGATACCCTATCTTGAAAAAATACATAAATAAAAAGAAAGGAAGAAAGAAAGCAAAATAGAAAGAGAGAGAGAGAGAGAGAGAGAGAGAGAGAGGAAGGAAACAGCAATAAAAATAAATTCATGAAGCCAGGTATGGTGGCGCATGCCTTTAATCCCAGCACTCATAAAGCAGGGGTAGGAGGATTGCCCTGAGTTCGAGGCCACCCTGAGATTACATCATGAATTCCAGGTCAGCCTGAGCTCTAGAAAGACCCTACCTGGAAAAACCAACATAAATAAATAAATAAATAGGTGCATGAAGGAGATGGTTCAGTGGGTAAGAGCATTTGCTGCTTAAGCATGAAGGCCTAAGAGGGCCTGAAACTGCCCAAGTTCCAATCCCCTGCACTCAGGTAACTCCAGTCCTATAAGGAGCAGAGACCAAGAGCTCTCTGGGGCTCACTGACCAAAACAATGCAGTTCTAGGTTGAGGTAAAGATTTGGTCTCTAGGAAATAACACACATAAGCAATACAGGAGGGTATCCAACATTCTCTGGCTTCCATGTACTGGCGTGTGTGCATTCGCACACATACAAATACATACCATATATACACACACATCACATCACATGTACTCTACACACACACACACATACACACTGAAAAAAAATAGGAAGTAAGTGCTTGCTTCGGCAGCATATATACTAAAATTGGAACAATACAGAGAAGATTAGCATGGCCCCTGCACAAGGATGACACACAAATTCGTGACGTGTTCCATATTTTTTACCATATGACCCAGCTACAGCACTCCTAGGCATATATCCTAAGGACTCATCCCATTTCCTTAGAAGTACATGCTCAACCATGTTTATTGCTGCTCAATTTATAATAGCTGGGAAATGGAACTAGCCTAGATGTCCCTCAATTGATGCATGGATAATGAAGATATGGCACATTTATACAATGGAGTTCTACTCAGCGGTAAAGAAAAATGAAGTTATGAAATTTGCAGGAAAATGGATGGATCTGGAAAGGATTATACTAAGTGAGGTAACCCAGGCCCAGAAAGCCAAGCACGGCATGTTCTCCTTTATATGTGGATCCTAGCTACAGATGATTGGGCTTCTGTGTGAGAAGGAAAAAACTTAGTAGCAGAGACCAGTAAGTTAAAAAGGAAATATAAAAGGAAGAGAAAGGAAGGGAAGAGGGTACTTAATAGGTTGGTATTGTATATATGTAAGTAGAAGAATCGATTAACAGGGGTGAAAAGGCCTAAAGTGAGGTCAGGGGAAGAGATTGAGTAAAGCAAAAGTGGAGGGAGGGCTAATCAAAATCTAAGACCATGCAAATAAATCATGTGGAATCCTCCGGTTTTGGACAATGGAACACTCAGGAGCCATAGATAGTTGCCAGAAAATTTTCAGTGCCAGGGATGGGATACCTCCCATCCCTGAGTTAATTGTTGGCCAGGGAGGTCCCTGATGCCCCCCAAATATTATAGGCCATTGCCAAGGTCCTTGGTTTCCCACCAGGAATAGATGGTAAAATCCTATTGCTGAAGACTCCACATACTTGAGCTGCAATGCTACTGAAAAATCCTGCTGGAACTGAGCTGGTAACCTCCTCCATGTAGACCAGCTGACAGGAAGCTGGAAGAAGCCATTCTACATGTAGTTTAATGGGAGGAGAAACCACCAGTGACGATACTCAACAGTGGACACTGCAAGTCTTATAAATGGCCAGCCAGCCCAAATGAGCCAGCGGTTGTAATAGTGGCACATGGGTCATGGTGGAAACCAACTGCCCTCCAATTGGACTGGAGGCCCGCTCCATGGGGGGGAATACATCCCTGATACTGGAAACTTTAAACAGGGGTAGTCATGAGCCCTAGGGGTGTAACATCTGCTGATGTCTGGATAAGTGTATATACTATGCTTATCAAACTGCCCAGTATGCACTTCTCTTTTTTTTTTTTTTTGGTTTTTCGAGGTAGGGTCTCACTCTGGTTCAGGCTGACCTGGAATTCACTATGTAGTCTCAGGGTGGCCTCAAACTCACGGCGATCCACCTACCTCTGCCTCCCGAGTGCTGGGATTAAAGGCGTGCGCCACCACGCCCGGCTTGCACTTCTCTTAATATTCATGCCCTTATATTAATGCTACTCTCACTTTGGGTAGAGAATCTTCTTTTGTCAGATGGCAGTGACCTTGGGATGACTCTGAAGGTATCATAGTGCTGGAAAGAAGTGACTAGAGTACTGAGTAACATCTCAATCACACCTTCCAAGGCTCAGGGTCTAATGCGGAAGAGGTGGCTGAAAGAATGTAAGAGCCAAAGGAAGGGTTGGACTCCTTACAACGTGCTCCTCCTGACACAAAATGGCCTGCATATCCATGACCTCACCATGCCTGACACTACCTACAGAAGATCATCATAAGAGGAGGAAAAGATCATGACATCAAAATAAAAGACAGACTGACTGAGATGGGGAGCGGATATGATGGAGAATGGAATTTCAAAGGGGAAAGTGGGGTGTGTGGGGGAGGGTATTACCATGGGTTTTTTTTTTATAATCATAGAAAATGTTAATAAAAATTGAGAAAAAAACAGAAATTAAGTGGATTAAAAACACATCCCTTGAGAATTAAAAAAAATAGGAAGAAAAGATAAGTGCACGAAACAACTGGATATTAAGGTAACACAGACTCGCTCTTACAATGTTTAGAATGGGTATGGTAGAGTTCTCTGCCTTTATAAAATATTTGTGCAGGGTGTGGTGGTGCATGTCTTTAATTTAAGCACTCAGGAGGCAGAGGTAGGAAGATTGCTGTGAGTTTGAGGCCACCCTGAGACTACATAGTGAATTCCAGGTCAGCCTGGGTCAGAGTGAGACCCTACCTCAAAAAAAAAAAAAAAAAAAAAAAAGAAAAGAAAGAAAGAAAAAGAAAAGAAAAGAAAGAGAGAGAGAGAAAAAAATTATATTTGTCATGCTAGGTGTAGTTTGAGGCCAGCCTGGAACTACAGAGTGAGTTCCAGATCAGCCTGGGCTAGAGTCACCCCCTATCTCAACCAAAAATTGTCAGTAGGGCTGGAAAGATGGCTTAGTGGTTAAGGCACTTGCCTGGAAATCTAAGGAACCAGATTCTGCACTCCAGTACCCATATAAGCCAGATGCACAAAGTGGCACATGATTCTGGTGTTAGTTTGTTTGCAGTGGCTGGAGGCACTGGTGTGCCCATTCTCTCTCTCTAACTGCCTCTTCCTCCCACAAATATATAAATAAGTAATCTTAAAAAACAAAATATAATTCAAGGAAATACAGATGAGGTAAAAATATCAAAAGAATACAATTTCAAAACTGTGTTGTCTTTAGTAGGGTCCACCATCATCATTGCTTCTATAGAAATATCCACAAACTGGGCTGGAGAGATGGCTTAGCAATTAAGGCACTTGCCTGCAAAGCAAATGGACTCAGGTTCAATTCCCCAGGGCCCATATAAGCCAGACGTACAAGGTGGTACATGCATCTGGAGTTAGTTTGCAGTGTCTAGAGACCCTGGATTGCCCATTCTCTCTCCCTCTCTCTGCCTTCTTCTCTCCTCTATCTATGATAAATAAATAAAAATAAAATGGTTATAAAATCTTAAAAAGAGAAATATACACAAGCCACAATTCTTTTTGCCTCTTTTTCTGTTGCTTTTTTTTTTTTTCAAGGTAGGGTCTCACTCTAGCTCAGGCTAGTCTCGGGTGGCCTTGAACTCATGGCAATCCATCTCAAGTGCTGGGATTAAAGGCATGCGCCTCTGTTTCTTGTTAAAATTTACTTATTTATTATAGAGAGATAGAGATAGAGAGAGAAAGGAAGAGAGTGAGAGAGAGAATGGGTACTCCAGGGCCTCTATCCGTAAGCCATCTCTCCAGCCCCCTGTGCTGCTTTTTAAGCTACACCTTATCCTTGGGTAAACTGTGCCATCCCCTTTCCTTGACCGTCAGTCTTGAGCAGTTTATTGAAGTATCTTCTTTAAAATATTTTTTTATTATTTATTCATTTGCAAACAGAGTGAGCTAGAAAGGAGAGAGAGAGAAAGGGAGAGAATGGGGCCTGTGGTTGGCAGGCAGTGTGGGGGCCTCCAGCCTCTGCAAACAAACTCCAGGTACATGTGCCACTATGCATCTGGCTTTATGTGGGTTCTGGAGAATCAAACCTGGTCCTTAGGCTTTGCAGGCAAGTGCCTTAACTGCCATCTCCCCAGCCCCTTCTTGAAGTGTCTTAATCCTGTTTCAAGCCTCAAGTTGGCTCACACTGTTTCAAACCTCAGACTAGGCCCTAAATTGTTTCAAACCTCAGGTTGGTGCACCACATTGTTTTTTTTAACTTAATTTAATTTAATTATTTATTTTTATTTTAGATCCAGAGACAGATATAGATAGATAGATAGATAGAGAGAGAGAGAGAGAGAGAGAGAATTGGTGTGCCAGGGTCTGAGCCACTGAAATTGAACTCCAGATGCTTGTGCCATCCAGTGGGCATGTGTGGCCTTGTGCTTGCCTCACCTTTGTGTATCTGGTAACTGGAATCTGGAGAGTTGAACATGGGTCTCCTTAGGCTTCACAGGCAAGTGCCTTAACTGCTAAGCCATCTCTCCGGCCCTATTTTATTTATTTTATCAGAGATAGAGAGAATTGGCACATGAGAACCTCTAGCCACGGCGATTGAACTCCAGATGCATGTGCCCCACCTTGTGCACATGTGTGACCTTGTGTGCATGCATCACCTTGTGTGTTTGGCTTAAGGGAGTCCTGGGAAGTCAAACCTGGGTTATGCTTTGCAGGCAAGCACCTTAACTGCTAAGCTCCCCACACTATTTTTTTTTTTTTTTTTTTTTGTGTGTGTGTGTGGGGAATAAAGGGTTTATTTTGGCTTACAGACATGAGGGAAAGCTCCATGATGGCAGGGGAAAACGATGGCATGAGCAGAGGGTGGACATCAACTCCTGGCCAACATCAGGTGACAATAGCAAAAGGAGAGTGTGCCAATCACTGGCAATAGGAAGCTGGTTATAACATCCATAATCCCTCCCCCAACAATACACTGCCTCCAGAAGGCTTTAATTTCCAAACTGCCATCAGCTGGGGACCTAGCATTCATTATGGGGAACACCTGAATCAAACCATATTCTGTCCCTGGCCCCCACAAACTGGTAAGTATACATGATATAAAATACAGTACATCCAGTCCAACTTTAAAAGTCCCCATAGTTCCCGGCTGTGGTGGCGCATGCCTTTAATCCCAGCACTCGGAAGGCAGAGGAAGGAGGATCGCCATGAGTTCGAGGACACCAGACTACTATGAAGTCAGGATGCAGCTGACTGAAACGGGGAAGACCTCAGAAGAATGCATTTATAGAAAAAAAGATGTTATGTCTCAGTAGTTTAAAAAAAAATCTTGGTGTATGGGCTGGAGAGATGGTCTGAGACTACAGAGTGAATTCTAGGTCAGCCTGGGCTAGAGTGAGACCCTACCTCGAAAAAAAAACAAAAAAGAAAAAAAAAAGTCCCCATAGTTTTTATCAATCCCAATGATGTTCAAACATCCTCATAGTCCAAGGTCTTTTAACTGAGCCATAATACCAAAAAAAACAAAAAACAAAAAACACACAAAAACAAACAACCCACGCTGTTTTAAACCTCGTTGCCCCCACACTGCCTGCCGACCACAGGCCCCTCTTGTAGTTTCACATGCCCAACCTGGGTCATACTGTCTTCTCGTTTTTCAAAATTTTCTATGTCCACAGTGCTGCTCTCCTTCCTCATACGGAACTGTGGAAATGAAAAACAGCAAACAAGCCAGGTCCCGGCCATGAGCCTGCCTGCATTGGCAGACAATTTCCGTTCCTTGCTGGCAGGACGAAAGAAGTCTACCTCCTTTCAGAACAACTCTCCCCTCTGCCACCATCCTGTGCATGCTCAGGAAGATGCGACACAGTCTACTGTCACTTCCTGAAGTACTCGTGGCCCTAGGACACCACTCTCCAAATTTCCCTGCTGGGTCCTTCTCTAACCTGCAAGCAATGATGGCTTCTTTTCAGGAGGCTTCCCTGGATATCTCTTCTTTCCAGACTCTCTTGGGGATACAGTGTTGATTCTCTTGGATTTAAATGGCATCTTCATGGCTGGAGAGATGGCCTAGCAATTAAGGTGCTTGCTTGCAAAGCCAAAGGACCCAGGTTTGATTCCCAAGTACTCACATAAAGGCAAATGCACAAAGTGTCCCATACGCCTGGAGTTTGCAGTGGCTACAGGCTCATCCTCTCTCTTTTCTGTCTCTTAAATAAATAAATAAATAAGTAATATGATACATCCTGATTCTAGATTCTAAGAAAACTACCCCAAATGTTCTTTGAAGACTGGAATTGAGAGTCACGTGCATAGCTAAGATCCTGCCTTTTTTGTTTTCTGTTTTTTTGAGGTAGAGTTTCACTCTAGCCCAGGCTGACCAGGAATTCACTATATAGTCTCAGGGTGGCCTCGAACTCATGGCAATCCTCCTACCTCTGCCTCCCAAGTGCTGCAATTAAAGGCGTGTGCCACCACGCCTGGCTAAGATCCTGCTCTTGATGTATCTACTTTGACTCAGCTCCCAGGTGATTCAGCCAAAGCTGTTTTCCTAGTCCTTGTCACTCACAGCCTCTCTTCAGTGTCTCATACCAGAAACTCATGAGGTCATCCTTGATTCTCTTCATTCTTGCTTCTCACTTCTAATTCACCAGTGGAGCCTGTCATTCCAGACTCTGATTATGTCAGAAAGAGGATCATGTGGGCAGAGGAAGAGTTTGTGAGGGAGGAGAAAAGAAAGGGTAATGGAATACTTGTGACATGGTAGCACCGGGGGGGGGGGGGGGCTATCTGGAGGAGATAAGGGAACCAGCAGAGGTGGGCAAGGGAAGAAGGCCTATGGGGGGAGGAATGAATTAGAAAAAGGATAACAACACATATGTATGAAAATTCCATAAGGAAGCCCATTCCTTTATATGCTAACTTAAAAAAATTTAGCCAGGCATGGTGGCACATGCCTTTAATCCCATCACTTGGGAAGCAGAGGTAGGAGGATCACTGTGAGTTTGAGGCTTGCCTGAGACTACGTTGTGAATTCCAGGTCAGTCTGGGCAAGAGTGAGACCCTACTTCAAAAAACAACAAAATTTTTAATTAGGGCTAGAGAGATGGCTCAGCAATTAAGGGTTCTTGCTTTCAAAGGCTTATAGCCTAGGTTTGATTCCCCAGTTCCCATGTAAAGCCAGATGCAAAAGTGATTAAGCCAGGCATGGTGGCACACACCTTTAATCCCAGCACTCAGGAGGCAGAGGTAGGAAGATCACCATGAGTTCGAGGTCATTCTGAGACTATATAGTGAATACCAGGTCAGCCATGGCTAGAGTGAGACCCTATTTTTAAAAAATTTTTTATGAACAACTTCCATGATTATAAAAAATACCCCATGGTGATACTCTCCCTCCCTCTACTTACCCTTTGAAAATCCATTCTCCATCATACCCCCTCCCCATCTCAATCTGTCTCTCTTTTACTTTTAATGTCTTGATCTTTTCCTCCTCTTATGATGGTCTTATGCAGGTAGTGTCAGTCACTGTGAGGCCATGGATATCCAGGCTATTTTGTGAGAACCTATTTTTAAAATTAAAAATTAAACAAACAAAAAACAGTGGTGCATGCATCTGGAATCATTCGCAGTGGCAAGAGGGCCTGGGTGTGTGCCATGTTCTCTCTCTCTCCTTGAAAATAAGTTTTTGAAAATAATTAAGCAAACTAATTATGGGTTTCACTCTAGTAGGATCTCACTCTAGACCAGACTGACCTGGAATTCACTCTGTATTCTCAGGCTGGCCTCAAACTCATGGTGATCCTCCTACCTCTGCCTCCTCAGGGCTGGGATTAAAAGCATGTGCCACCACATGTGGCTTGTGTTTTCCTTAAATAAATACTGTTGTTATTTATTTTTTCTACATTTCCTGTTATTATTTAAACATGGACTTTCAGTCAGTAACTGTGAATCATCACGGTACTTCTTACACACCTAGCATGACTTCCTCCACAAATAGAGGCTGCGTCAACCATTCAGAGAACAGGGCCTTCACACCTGAGTCACTGGCAGAAACTTCTCCCTCCCTGTGGTCTGTATGCCTCGCTGGTATGGAACTTATAGAATGTCGCCTCTTCAACTTTCTGAGCTATTTCTGTACCTTTCAACACTCGCCCCAATCTAGACTCCCTTGCTTCATACTCAAAATCATGTGTCTAAAAGTTGGAAATTTACCCTGCAGGGGTAGGGATGTGGCTCAGTGACAGAATACTGGCCTCGCATTGCATGAGTCCCTATGTTTAATCCCCACTTCTGCAAAGGAAAAGAAAGAAAAGAAGGAAGGAAAAAAATTATAGGAAACTGCATACAAAAACACCATGGTATACATATGGTCTGTCTCCCACCCAACTACTAACTTGATTGGGGTGGGGAAAAGATTGGTGAAAATAATTCTAAGTCAAATTGATAAAATAAATATAGGTAAATAGCAACAACATTTTTGAAAATTAGCTAGGTGTGGTGGAGCCTGCCTTTAATCCCAGCAATTGGGAGGATCACTGTGAATTTGAGGCCAATCTGAGACTACCCGATGAATATCAGGTCAGGGCTAGAGTTAGACTCTACCACAAAAATAACAACAAGCCTGGCATGGTGGTGCACGCCTTTAATCCCAGCACTCGGGAGACAGAGGTAGGAGGATCGCTGTGAGTTCGAGGCCACCCTGAGAATGCAGAAGTGAATTCCATGTCAGCCTGAGCTAGAGTGAGACTCTACCTCAAAAAACCAAAAACAAACAAACAAACCAAAAAAACAACAAAAACCACCAAAAGTTAAATCAGTATATCTCAATCATGATTAAAAGACGGGAAAGGGAAAGAAAACATGAATGGAAGAGGAAGAGAGGGCATCAGGCACTAATTTCCATATTTTGTTGTATTTGCAGAATAACTGTAGAAACCTGACCATCCATACTTCTAGCCCAGCTTCTACCACTGTCCACCAGGAAGCTATATAGTCCTAGTCCTGAACAGTCTGTGCTATGTAGTCCAGTTTCTTCAGATGACCAGATAGTGGGGCTCTGCCAACACAGTGGTAGGAACACCTTCTAGACAGACTCCCACTAATGCCTGGAAACCCCAACGTCAGCAGCAGAACACTCGCAGAAAAGCAAAGATAGGGGTCTAAAATAGCATGATGCCGAAGATACGAAGAAGTGTATCAGCCATTGAGCCACTGGGAGGCGTGAAGGCAGCGAGGAGTAACTCGGAGGGCCGGCTGCAAGGGGCGGGCAGGAGCAGGAAGGGTGATGCAGGCTTACCTTGTAGTGGCTGATGGCGTTTTCAATGGTAAGCTCAGGATGAGACTGGTGTTCAGGACACTTCAGGCATTCCACACACAGAAGACATCTGCTGAGTTCACAGAACCTGCACACTCTCTTCTGGTGGCTGTGGCAGATGTAACCTTCTCCCAGGACCCCTTCAGAAAATGGCTTCCTGCAGAGAGGGCAGCTGAGGACCCCCGAGGCTAAGGCATTCTCCACATACTGGGTCAGGCACACGCGGCAGCAGAGGTGTCTGCAGTCAAGGCTCACAGCCTCCTTCAGGCTCTCCAGGCAGAAGGGGCACATACCCTCATCCTGAGTGTCCTTGTTCAGAGAGACCATGGCCTCCACCACACCTCCACCAGCCTTCTCACGGGGTCTTCTGAAGGCCCGGCAGCTCCAGACGCGATGCCTTAGTTGGAAGCAGATCTGGAGCGACCTACAGGGCACAGGTTGTGACTTCAGGCAGTTGTCCACTCTCCATATGAGAGGCCAAAGCCTGGACGATGTGAACCACAATCCTGCAGGAGTTTCAGATACAGTTCAGCTCTGCCACACACCCTGTTTTCTCTGCACTTGCTAAGCTTGAAGCCACTCTTCTCTTTCTCATACACCTGGAGGAAGCAGGTGATTCATTTCTGGGTGTTGGGGAGATGGCTTCAGATACAGTGAGAGACTGTTTCAGGGAAATACCATGGCCTCCACACACATGTACACAGGGTACATGCATCTAAATGCACCACTCTATAATAAATAATAAAAATAAATTACAGCTATCTTAGTATCCTACCTCAAATTTCTCCTTTTCAATTTCAGGTTACTTTCTGAAGTATCAGCCTGGGGAGAAGGACCAGCAGGTGAGTGGTTCTTCTTGAAATGTGTCAACTATATATGCTCATGTGTCAGTAAAACTTGAGGAAGGTAGAAAGACTCATCCTGTCTTAGAAATACCGAATTATCAAGAAACAAAAATCCCCATGACCTGGAGTAACTGGAAGGTGAGGTGAACTTTGGCTACAGGGTGTGGTTTGTTTGCTCATGGGAAAGAGGAAAGTCTTGGTGCCTTTAATGCAGACATTATAAGACTTCAGAGTTGGCTCATAGAATGGAAGCCCAAGAACACCTGTTTGAGTCAGGCATTAAGCCACTTGCTTGTTATCTGAACACTCAGGAGATTGGTGAACGAGACCAGCCTGAACTACATGGTGAGACCCTGTCTCAAAAAGAAGGATGAGTGGACTGTAGATATGGCTTAGTGGTTAAGGCACTCGCCTGCAAAGTTTGATTCCCCAGCACCCATGTAAGCCAGATGTGCAAGGTGGTGCATGTGTCTGGAGTTCATGTAGAGTGGCTAGATGCCCTAGCATGTCCATTGTCTATCTGCCTCTTTCTCTAACTCCAATAAATAAGTAAATAAAATATCTAAAAATGTATTTAAAAAAAGAAGGGGGAAGCCAGGGAAGCACATGCCTTTAATCCTAGCACAAAAAACAAAAAAAGGAAAGAAAAAAGAAAAAAAAAAGAAGGGGGAAGAAGAAGAGGAGACCTGTTTGAAGGCACTTTTCCTTAACTTACCAAGGACTTGGACGTGAAACTCACCAGCTTTTCCCCTTCCTGATGTCCTGTCATTTTCCTGGGTATGAGTAATGGGTACATGGTCATCAGTACTGAGTTCCTTGCTTGGAGGTTCTTGCAGGGAACACAGCTACATACACACCTGACTGAAGAATGGTCCTCCTCTATCAGGGCAGGTCATCCCCTTTGACTGAGCTACCAAGCATGGTGTTTTTAGGGACACACTTGGAATAGCTAGATCAGCCATATCAATTCTGGTGATCAGTAGGTTACCCAGATTGCCCTCATATCTGGCCCTTCAATTCCTTGACCTGCTCACACCCACTAATTTTTGCCAACTACTTTGTGAACACTCTAAATCTCATCAGAATTCGGGCTTCACACCAGCATCATAATCCAGGCACTGTGTAGCCCCTTTCTAAGCTGCTCTCTGTCACACCTGTCCTTCAACCTCTAGTCCTTGAACCCTTCTATGCTCTGTCTCATCTGGTGGGATAAAAATAACTCACCTATACCAGTGGAGATACTCAACAGGGGACACTGAAAGCCTTAAATTTAGCCAGCTAGGCCAAATGAACCAATTTGTACAATAGTGGCACGTCTGTTATGGGGGAAACCAATCACTCTCTAATTGGACTGGAGGCCCACTCCATGGGAGGTGATATGTCCCTGATACTGAAAACCTACAACAGGGGTAGTCATGAGCCCTAGGGGTATAATGTCTGCTGCTGTCTGGCTAAAAGTATATACTATGCTCACCAAACTGCCCAGTAAACACTTCTCTTAATGTTCATACCCATATATTAATGCTACTCTCACTTTTGGTTAGAGAAGCTTCTCTTTTCAAATGGCAGTGACCTTGGGATGATTCAGAAGGCACCATGGTACTGAGGAGAAGTGACAGAGGAGTGCTCAGCACTGAAATATCTCTATCACATCTACCAAGGCTCAGGGTCCATTGTGGAAGACATGATGGAAAGAATGAAAGAGCCAAAGGAAATGTAGGATTTCTTACAACATGCTCCCCCAGACACAAAATGGCCTGGATATTCATGACCTCACAGTGCCTGACACTACCTTCACAAGACCATCATAATAGGAGGAAAAAATCATGACATCAAAATAAAAGAGGGACTGCTTGAGAGGGGAGGGGATACGATGGAGTGGGATTCAGATTTGGGTATATGTGTTCTCAGCCCCAGGCTTCACCATCACAAAATGTCATCTGTCTTTGCACCTTTTCTTGCTCTTAGGAAGAGGTCAGTAAAGACTTAATAAGTGAAGCTAGGCATGGTGGTGCACAACTTTAATCCCAGCACTCGGGAGGCAGAGGTAGGAGGATCATCATGAGTCTGAGGCCACCCTGAGACTACATAGCGAATTCCAGGTCAGCCTTGGCTAGAGAGAGACACGTAGCTGGAAAAAACACAAACAAACAAAAAGACTTGATAAGTGGACGGGTGAATAGATGGGAAGATGAAAAGGTAAGAGGATGTAGTTAAATAGATGAAGAAATAGTCCTCACTAACTTGGAGTACAGATCATGTAATAATTTTACTACTTACTTAAGTACTTTTCTTGATCCCTTATGGGCTTATCAAGTGCCTTGAAAGCAGAAGCCCACTGAATTTAAGTCATATTAGTTAGCTTAAGTTGATTCAAACATAAAATCCATGAAAGAAAGAAAATTTAAAATACAATTTTAAAAATCTTCCTGGGATAAAACAAACTACAAGGCTGGGAAAAAGGCTCAGCAGTTAAAGGCACTTGTTAGCAAAGGCTGCAGCCCAGATTCGGTTTCCTAGTACCCATGTAAAGTCAGATGCACAAACTGGTGCATGCATCTGGAGTTTGTTTGCAGTAGTAAGAGGCCTTGGTGTACCCATTCTCCCTCTCTTTCTTTGCTTAAAAATAAATAAATAACAACATTTAAGATGGGTATTGTGTTATATGACTTTAATCCTAGGCTGAGGTAGGAGGATTGATGTGAGTTTAAGCCATTCTGAGACTACATAGTGAATTCCAGGTCAGCCTGGGCTAGAGTGAGACCCTACTTCAAAAAAAAAAAAAATTTTTTTTTTTTTTTTTTTTTTTAAAGAGACATGAGTAGAGGGAGAAAGAGGTTGGGTGAGAGAAGCGTGAATGGTCAACAGTTAGCTCAACAGTACTGGTGGGTTATGTTCCACCCATGCTGCATGGACCTCCTGGAAAGGAGGAAAGCTTTGGCTTCAAGAGGGAGTGGCACTGTCTCTGCAACCTGAAGCCAATGTCCTCAGGACATTCTCATTTGTGTTCTGAAGAGAGTCCAGTGATGGCCTTAGCTCTTTGGCTGAACTCAGCAGATTATCCCACAAAGACTCCTGCCCCAGGAGAGGACCTGTCGAAAGAGGAAAAGCAGCAGAAAGACTGAAAGCTGCAAAGTAGCTTGAAAGCTGAGAATGTGAGCAGAGAGCTCTGGACCCTCCAGCCTTCCATGTAGAATGTTAGACCCAATGACCAAGGACCAGGTTTCCCAGATGAAGACTGTTCACAGAGAAAAGAAAGAGATCAGGGCTATAACTCATCTGTAGCTACATGGCAGTCCTGCACAATGTGTGTGTGGAGGGGGAAGATAAGAAAATTTAAAATAATCCAAACTGGAACTCTAGTTTAGCAAGTCCTATGATAATCAGATCTATGCCAGAGCCAAATTTAATGAGCTTCCATCACCAAATGTTTTTAAGCCACCAAGCCACTGAGGCCCTTTAATCTTCAGATAAAGAAATGATGAGGGCTGGAGAGATGGCTTGGCGGTTAAGCGCTTGCCTGTGAAGCCTAAGGACCCCGGTTCGAGGCTCGGTTCCCCAGGTCCCACGTTAGCCAGATGCACAAGGGGGCGCACGCGTCTGGAGTTCGTTTGCAGAGGCTGGAAGCCCTGGCGCGCCCATTCTCTCTCTCTTCCTCTATCTGTCTTTCTCTCTGTGTCTGTCACTCTCAAATAAATAAATAAATAAATTAAAAAAAAAAAGAAAAAAAAAGAAATGATGACACTTCTACTTAAAACCTTGCTTAGGGCTGGAGGGATGGCTTAGCAGTTAAGGTGTTTGCTTGCAAAGCCAAAGGACCCGGGTTTGATTCCCCAGGACCCACATTAACCAGATGCACAAGGGGGTGCATGTGTCTGGAGTCCGATTGCAGTGGCTGGAGGCCCTGGTACCCCCATTCTCTCTCTCTCCTTCTTTCTCTGTCAAGTAAATAAGTAAATAAATATAAAATATTTTTTAAGAAACCTTGCTTAAAGTACAGGTATAAAATAAGACAAAGCACTAATGCTTAAATTTAGTAATGTTAACATATAACTATCAGTTAGTTGGCAATAAATTCAGTAGAGGATTTACTTGTGTAAAAATATATGATTTGAATATATATATATGCATACACACACACACACACACATATCTGATCCCTAGCATCTCTATACTATATATATATATATGAATATGAATATGTGCTGGCCATGGTGACACACGCCCTTAATCACAACACCTGGGAGTCAGAGATTGAAGGATCACTATGAGTTTGAGGCCAACCTGGGACTACAGAGTGAGTTTCAGGTCAGTCTGGGCTACAGGGCTATAGTGAGACCCTACCTTGGGGAAAAAAAGGAAAGGAAAATATAGTGCCAGGCATGGTGGTACACACCTTTAATCCCAGCACTTGGGAGGCTGAAATAGGAGGATCACCATGAGCTCCAGGTCAGCCTGGGCTACAGTGAAACCCCACCTCAACCCCCTTCCCAAATAAATATACATGACTGTATCTGATGTGCTTTTATGTGCTGTGTGCACTGTGATGTAAAACTATCAATGCATCTTAAAAATAACAAATAATTGTACTTGAGCGTGCTTGAGCGTCAACTGAGTAAAATCAAGTGAACCATTCTAGTTTAAAATGAGGAGCAGTAGTCAGTTTTTTCTATATTCTCTTGGTGGGAATCAGATTTAAGGTTCATGGGTTAATAGTTTATTTGCAGTGAATTAGGTTGTAAGTCTCTAGCTTAGATATACATGGCCTGAAACAAGGTGAACTTTTGAAAGTTAAATGTCTCAGGGTCACCCAAACTAGCAATATGCCAACAACTTAATGCACTGCCATAAGAAAATGTGAGTTTTTCTTGCCGGGTGTGGTGGTGCACGCCTTTAATCCCAGCACTCAGGAGGCAGAAGTAGGAGGATCACCGTGAGTTCAAGGCCACCCTGAGACTACATAGTGAATTCCAGGTCAGCCTGGACTAGAGTGAGACCCTACCTCGAAAAACCAAAAAAAAAAAAAAAAAGAAAATGTGAGTTTTTCTTGATGAATAGTTGCATTTTATAAATGTAGGGGTGAATGTGTAAAGGGCAGTTGGAACTTACTGGAGTGAGGCACAATGTCAATCCCAGTGGCTCATCTCCTAAATGCGATGGATAAACATCTCCCAATGGACATACTAAAACTGTATTGGTTTTCAACAGAAATAGTATGAAAGATCACTCAGTAGCTTTCAAAGACATTTTTGCAGGCAAATGCCTTAACCACTAAGCCAACTCTCCAGCCTAAGCACTTAAAAAAATATTTTATTTTGGTTGGGTATGGTGGCACACACCTTTAATCCTAGCACTTGGGAGGTAGAGGTAGGAGGATTGCCATGAGTTCAAGGCCACCCTGAGACTACATAGTGAAGTCCAGGTCAGCCTGGGCTAGAGCAAGTCCCTACCTTGAAAAACAAAACAAAACAACAAACACACACACACACACACACACACACACACACACACACACACACACACACACATAGTATATATTATTTGACAGAGAAAGAGGGGGAGAGAGAGAGAATGGGCATGCCAGGGCCCCCAGCCACTGCAAATGAACTCTAGATGTGTGGGCCCTCTTGTGCATTTGGTTAATGTGGGTCCTGGGGAATTGAACCTAGGTCCTTTGGCTTTGTAGGCAAATGCTTTAACTGCTAAGCCATCCCTCCAGCCCCCAAGCACTTTGTATCATATACTGCACAAACTGTTTGGACAGTGATCTGGGCTTATATCAACCCTACAGAGTTTGAAGTAGGGAGTCATACACTGTGTAAGAGCTCTGTCAGTCAGCTTGTCTCCAGCCTTGAAGTGGCAATTGTGAAAGCTTTAATTACTTAGGGAAGAAAAAGTCACATAAAAATATGTACTAATCTTGTAACATATGTAAGGTTTTTTTTTGGCCTTTATCCTACAAATGACCATTTTTAATATGAATCTGCTGAATGCAAGACCATGGGTTGTGTTTCTATACTATAGCTTAATTTTAAAGGTCTCCAATGATTTGTAATATTTATCTTTGTTCTAAAGTGCCAGTGTATGTTATAATTAACTTGGCTATATGATGAATTCATAGAAAATAAAGATCTCAGACAAACAAAATTGTCATTTGAGCTGCCTTGCAAGGTGGAAACTCCAGATTGAAACTCACACAGCCCAGATGGGCACTTGTCTTTTTATTAGAGAAAATGCTCTGTATATTTTCAAGGTTGTAGCTAAACAGTTTGGGTAGCAGGTGACTAATTAATTAAGAAACTTAAAGTGAGTACATCTCAGGGAAAGCAGATCTCTTTACTGTCAAGGTTATAAGTAAAAAGACTTGAGTAGTAGATACTAATTAAGGAGCATAAAGAGAGTACATCTGGGATTTTTTTTTTTCTAAAAGCTAATCATCAAAGGAGTTTATACTTGAAAGAGAGTATGGACTATTCTATTTAATGAGGTGGGAAAGAGAGAGAGAAAAATCGAGACTGTGGCCAAAATGTTAGCTTCTTTTTTAAAAAAAATGGTTTTTTTGTTCATTTTTATTTATTTGAGAGTGACAGACAGAGAGAGGGAGAGAAAGAAGCAGATAGAAAGAGAGAAAATGGGCATGCCAGGGCCTCCAGCCACTGCAAACGAACTCCAGATGGGTGCACTCTCTCGTGCATCTGGCTAACGTGGGTCCTGGGGAATCGAGCCTCAAACCGGGGTCCTTAGGCTTCACAGGCAAGCGCTTAACCGCTAAGCCATCTCTCCAGCCCGCATGTTAGCTTCTTTAAAAATAACAGAATAGCAGAGAGTATATGAAAACAGCATATATAAGATTAATGAAATTTATCTAGTGCTGGGGATTAGCACCATGCCTGCAAGGCAGATGCAAAGTGGGTTAAAAGTTTAACTTTTAATACCAGCAGCTATAAATTATATTTCTATGTAAGCCCTAGTGGAATAAGTTTCATAACTAAAAGATTTATGATGCACACCTGAAATCTCTGGACTTGGGAAGTGGAGCCAAGAAGATCAGAAGTTCATGGACTCGACCAAGTGGCTAATTTCTATATCTCTGATTTTTCAAAATTTAGATTGACAATACCTGTAGTCTTATCTCAGTTCACATGTAAAATGATGGCTGAAACCTTAGATCACTAGAAGCCCTCTTCCCACCTTGAAATTTTTCTCTTGGCTATTGGTTCCTTTTCAACTTTCTTCTGTTTCCACCTTTTCTATACAGTCATAATACTGTCACAGGAGTGGTAGAGAGGAGTCTTCCTTTCTCCAATTTGGCCAAATTAAACAAAACCCTATTTGTTTAGCAATTTCTGTTTCCTAGTTCCTTTTAAGATAAACTATGTGTCTGGTAGAGTTATTGATCTAGTTCAGTGAGGTGAACTTGGTATCAAGTTCATAACAACACTCTTCTCACTACAGTTGACCCTACACAGGCCTCCTTAAGCCCAGGTGCCACCCAGGTCAAAGTAATTAATTGAAGGGAAGAGATAAATTTTAAATGGAAGAGTAAATATCTAGATTTTTTTAAATAATTGATTGAAAAAGTGAATTTTGGGGGCTGGAGAGATTGCTTAGCAGTTAAGTGCTTGCCTGTGAAGCCTAAGGATCTAAGTTCAAGGGCTCGATTTCCCAGGACCCATGTATGCCAGATTCACAAAGGGCAGCATGAGTCTGGAGTTATTTTGCAGTAACTGGAAGCCCTGGCATGCCCATTCTCTGTCTATCTGTCTCTGTCTCTGTCTCTCTCTCTCTCTCTCTCTGTCTGTGTTGCTCTCAAATAAATAAATAAATAAATATAAACAACACAAAAAGAAAAAGTGAATTGTAGAAACATGGAAACTTAAATGTTTCTTGTTGATATGGAACAAAATGTTGCCACTCTAATTCTGTTTTTTCTTTTTTCTTCCAATTCTGTACTCTTGGATGACACCTCACCACCTCAAGTTCAGTGTACCTTTCAAATTCTTCTTCCCTGGATTCCCTGGCATTTTGTCCAGAAGAGGTGGACACCCTCCTTCAGCAGGACGTTTTACAGCTGTTTCTGGGTAGGTGACGCTGTCTCCCACAACAGGACATGGCTTCTTCCTTTCACTTCTGGAATGTGGGTGGCAGCTGCTGGCCCCTCCCCTACTCCCTAATCAGGCAGGAGGAACAGAAGCTCAAGGTCATCCTTGTCTTCTTAGAGTTGAAGTCCATGTTAGGATACATGAGACCGAATACGATAGCTGAAAAACTGGCAGTATGATTACTCATGTCTAAGTATCTGGCTGTGGCAACGTAGCCCTGATATATGTAAACGGGTGTGGAAAGACTAAGAAGGGGCCAATAGCATACAATGGCGCCAAAGCTTTTGTTCAGCAGGGCCAGCAGAGCCAAGGGTGCTGTTCGAGAACTAGCTCAAGAATTGTGAGGAATAGCGGTCACCAGAGACTGGGCAGAGGGGTGGGGGTGGGAGGCATTAATCAAAGGTTATAAAGTTTCAGCTAGACAAGAGGAATAATTTTAGAAGATAAGCTTAGTCTCTTAGAAACTTCTCAGAGTAGAATTCAAGTGTTGTCATCACAAGACAAAAACCCCAATTATATGGAAATATATTGAGACAACTAGTAATTCCTAAACTGATAACCTTTTTTTTTTTTTTACAGTCCCATAAAACTCCTGGAAAGTACAGCCAAATGGACTAATATGGGTATGTGGGAGATGATATAGAAAGAGATGAATCCACCTTCATTGGAATGTGTGTGGTTTTTTGACTTGCTGTATTTCATTGGACACATCTACTCCAACAAAAGGATAGGGTTATGCAATTATGCACTTCCTTGTAATAGAGGATTTTATGAGCTTCCAAACTCACTGATGCATAGAGAAGAATCAAAGGGAGTTGGTAAGTACAGAGAGTGATGTGGGTGAGTGTGTGGAGTCAGCCTGAAGTGTGCCCAGCAAGACAACTTCAAGAAGATGCCACTGCACAGAACATTCACCTATCACTTTTGTACTGATGTTTCTTAAAGCCCTGAGTAGGCCCTAGGAATGTGTTTACATGGTCACACTGTTTGGTAAAATTTTCAGAAATATCTTTGACCATAGTTAGGATTGCTGATTCTTTTCACTCTGTCATGGTTTTCTTTTGTATCCCTTGGCATTTGGGGGATTGAGCTAGAGGAAACTGAGGTGGACATGTGGTTTAGAGTTAGTAAATATGTGCTTCATATACACATCTGTATACATTCAAATTACTATGAACTGTCTCAATTGAGAAAAGGCTTCCAGGAACATTTCTACCAGTCAACATGTTACCTGACATCAGAGACTAAAGTGCAGGGTCAGAGGACTTTTCAAGATAAAAACTTGTCCTGTGACAAGTGACAGTGGAACTAATAAATTCTTCCAGTACCTAAATGGAGAAAATTGAAATTATAAGATTCATTTTCATCAGTGTCTTGTTCAAATGAAAGCTGTCTTCTTCAGGAATACATTACAATGCAACACACACACACACACACACACACACACACACACACACACAATCCTACATTGTGAGATACAATTACCTTTTATATTTTTACATAAATTCAATATAAGCTATTCTAACATCAAAGGAAAATTATAAAAATGTTCAATTCTAGGGCTGGAGAGATGGCTTAGTGATTAAGTGCTTGCCTGTGAAGCCTAAGGACCCTGGTTCGAGGCTCGATTCCCCAGGACCCACGTTAGCCAGATGCACAAGGGGGCGCACGCGTCTGGAGTTCGCTTGCAGTGGCTGGAGGCCCTGATGCGCCCCTTCTCTCTCCATCTCTCTGCCTCTTTCTCTCTCTGTCACTCTCAAATAAATAAAAATAAACAAAAAAAGTTCGATTCTAAAGAGTAATTTATTGAAAGGAAGAGATTAATTTTAAATATTTTATTTGTTTATTTATTTACTTATTTGAGAGAGAGAGAAGCAGATAGAGAATGGGCACAATCAGGGCCTCTAGCTACTGCAAATGAACTACAGATGCATGTACCACTTTGTGCATCTGACTTTATGTGAGTACTAGAGAATTGAACTCAGGTCCTCAGGCTTCATAGGCAAGTGTCTTGACTGCTGAGTCATCTCTCTTGCCCTAGTTTTAAAAAATACATTTTCTTTATTAATTTGAGGTGGGGGGGGCAGGAAGAGATTAAATGGAAGAACAGATGCCTAAATTTTTGGATAAGCAATTGAAGAATAAACTAGATAAAACATAGAAACTTTTAACTATCTTGTTTATTTGGGACAAAATATTGACATCCAGAGATAATCTCATAATACATGTTTAAAACATGGACTTAACAATACACAGGTCAATGACTTTCAGTCATTTATAAAGTATTTAAGGTGAGTCACTGTGCAAGAAAGCTGAAATGCCTGAAATCTCATGTAAGAAACTCTAAGCAAGGCTGAAACAAAGTCAATAAAGTCGATACACTGTTACCAGTAGTTCTGTGAAATCAAAACCAGCTTCTCTAAACTTTTAATTTAGGGTTTTTTTTTAAATTTTGGGGGTTTATTTTTATTTATTTATTTGTGAGCTACAGACCAAGAGAGAAAGAGGGAGGGAGAGAGAGAGAGAGAGAGAGAGAGAGAGAGAGAGAGAGAGAGAGAGAGAGGGAGGGAATGGGAGCCTCAGGGCCTCTAGCCACTACAAATGAACTCCAGATGCATGCACCCCCTTGAGCATCTGGCTTATGTGGGACCTGGGGAATTGAACAGGGGTCCTTAGGCTTCACAGGCAAGTGCCTTAACCGCTAAACCACTTCCCCAGTCCTTCTCTAGACTTTAAATAACATTCTTTTAAAAGTTGTATTTTAGCCAGGCTTTAAATAATATTCTCTTTTTGTTTGTTTTTTCAAGGTAGGGTCTCACTCTAACTCAGGCTGACCCGGAATTCAATCTGTAGCCTCAGGGTGGCCTCGAACTCAAGGTGATCCTCCTACCTCTGCCTCCTGAGTGCTGGGACTAAAGGAGTGTGCCACCACGCCCAGCTTAATATTCTTGTAAAAGTTGTATTTTAGTCAGGCCACCCTGAGACTACAGAGTGAATTCCGGGTCAGCCTGAGCTAGAGTGAGACCCTACCTTGAAAAAACAAAAAGTTGTGGGCTGGAGAGATGGCTTAGTGGTTAAGCGCTTGCCTGTGAAGCCTAAGGACCCCGGTTCGAGGCTCGGTTCCCCAGGTCCCACGTTAGCCAGATGCACAAGGGGGTGCACGCATCTGGAGCTCATTTGCAGAGGCTGGAAGCCCTGGCACGCCCATTCTCTCTCTCTCCCTCTATCTGTCTTTCTCTCTGTGTCTGTCGCTCTCAAATAAATAAATAAATAAAAATTAAAATATATATATTAAAAAAAACAAAAAGTTGTATTTTCTTTTATTTTTAAATATTTTATTTTCATTCATTTATTTATTTGTTAGAGACAGAAAGAGGGAGAGAGAAAGTGAGAATGGGCATACCAGGGCCTCCAGCCACTGCAAACAAACTCCAGATGCATGTGCCATCATGTGCATCTGGCTTATGTGGGATCTGGAGAATCAAACCTGGGTCCTTAAGCTTCACAGTCATGCGCCTTAATCGCTAAGCCATCTCTCCAGCCCTAAAAGTTGTATTTTATTTTATTTTAAATATTTTTATTTATTATGTATTTATTTGCAAGCAGAGAGTGACAGAGAAAGAGAAAGGGGAGAGAGAGAGAGAAAATGGGCATGCCAGGGCCTCCAACTGCTACAAATGAACTCCAGACACATGCACCACCATGTCTAGCTTCAGTTATTTTAATTTAGGTAAAAATGTCGTCAGTTTTTCTAATATATTATTTTCAAACTTTAATTTTTAAAAAAAAATTCTATTTATTTATTTATTTGAGAGAGAGAGAGAGAGAGACAGGGTGAGAGAAAGATGGTGTACCAGGACCTTCAGCTACTGCAAAAGAACTCCACAAACATGCACCATCTTGTGCATCTGGCTTATGTGGGAACTGGGGAATTGAACCTGGGTCCTTAAGCTTTGCAGGCAAATACCTTAACTATTAAGCCATCTCTCCAGCTCTATTTTTTTTTTTTGTATTTTATTTTATTTTAGTGAGAGAGAGAGAGAGAGGGAATGGGCACACCAGGGCCTTCAGCCACTGCAAACGAACTCCAGACACATATGCTACCATGTGCATGTGGCTTATGTGGGTACTTGGGTCCTTAGGCCTTGCAGGTAAGCATCTTAACCTCTGAGCCATCTCTCCAGCCCAGTATTTTATTTTTGAGAGAGAGAGAGAGAGAGAGAGAGAGAGAGAGAGAGAGAGAGAGAGAGAGGGAGGGAGAGAATGGGTGTGCCAGGGTCTCTAGTCATTGCAAACAAACTCCAGACACATGTACCACCATGTGCATATCTGGCTTATGTGGGTCCTGGGGAAATTGAACCTGGATCCTTTGGTTTTGCAGGCAAGTGACTCAACTGCTAAGCCATCTCTCCAGCCCACTTTTTTTCTTAAGTGTTTAGCAATTTAAGGAGGCTTTAAAAATTCAAAACTTGATATATGCCGGTGCGGCCCGAGCGGTCAACAACAAAAAGTGCGCGGGCGCCCGGCCGGGGCTGGGGGGACGCCTTACGAGCCGACCGCGCACGTGCCCGCCGCCGCCCTCAACGCCGGAAGCGTCCACTCGCCTTCCACTAGCGTGGCGACATCCTCCCAGTACCGTCAGCTGTTGAGTGACTATGGGCCACCATTGTTAGGCTATACCCAGGGAACCCGGAACAGCCAGGTGCCTCAGAGCAAATATGCCGAGCTGCTAGCCATCATTGAGGAACTGGGAAAGGAGATCAGACCCGCATATGCAGGGAGCAAGAGTGCCATGGAGCGGCTCAAACGGGGCATCCTCCACGCCCCAGGGCTGGTTCGGGAGTGCTTGGCTGAGACAGAACGCAATGCCAGGTCCTAGTCTCATTAGATCTGAAGGTCCTGTCTTTCTACAAGATGGGAGGTCACAGTTCATCTCTCCTGTTGAGACAAAACTCTTTCTTTTCAAAATGGTAACCGTTTAGTTTTTTCTACCATGGTTCACTAAGCTCTATACCTACACTCTCAAAGACTGGGGAAAGATTTTGCAGTAAAATTTGCATTTTAAGTCGTTAGGATGACCCAAGTTTTTTAAAATTTTATTATTTTTAGCATTGACTTAAAGATGCATGTGACATTACTTTACAGCAAACTGTCCTAAAGCCAGTGTCTCCCTCTAACCTTCTTTTGAGCACATTTGCATCACCTGAATTGGTCTGCTCCTTTTCATAAGCTCGTCTGACTCTGAGGATTCGTAGTGCACACTGACAGCGCCTCACTCCTAGCTGGCTCACCTGCCACACCGCAGATCCTGCTCAACAGAGCTTTGCTTAAGCGTTTGCATGACGGAGTGCTTTGAAGTCCATCTTAAAGATGCACAAGTTATAAATATGAAGAAAGAGCAATCTACCAAACCTAACATGCACCCTGAACATTTTCATACTAAGAGTGTAGATTTCAGTTTATGTTTATTGTAAGTTGATCAAAACATCTGGAAGAAAAGTGACTAAAATTGTTTGCATCTTTGTATGTATTTATTACTTGATGTAATAAAGCTTATTTTCATTAACAGTTAAAAAAAAACCTCAAAACTTTTTCTGGGTTTGGTGGCACACGTATTTAATTCTAGCACTTGGGATGCAAAAGTGGAAGGATCTCTGTGAGTTTAAGGTTAGCCTGGGACTGCCGAGTGAGACACTACCTCAAAAAAACAGAACAAAACAAAGCAAAGCAAAACAAAACAAAACAAAACAAAAAGCCTTTTAGGTTGGAAATGTAGCTCAGTTGGTGGAGTGCTTGCCCAGCATGCATGAAGCCCTGAGTCCGATCCTCAGCACCATCTAAACCAGGTGTGGTAGAGTACACTTGTAATCTAAGCACTTGAAAGGTGAAGGATCAGGAATTCAAAACCAGCTTTGATTAAGTAGTGAGTTTGAGATAAGTCTGGGCTACATGAGACCCTGTCTAACAAACAAACAACACCAAACCAAACAAACAAACAAAGCTAGCTGGTAATGGTGGTTCACACTTGTAACCATTACTCAAAAGGGTGAGGCAGGAGTATATCATGAGATGAAGGCCAGCCTGGGAAACACAGCAAGACTTTTAACTCAGAACTTAAATAGCATACCTATAATTCCAGGAGAATCAGAATTTCAAGGTCATCCTCAGCTACATAGAGAGTTCTGGCTAGCCTAGAATACATAAAATCCTGACTCAAAAAAAAAAGGGGGAAGGGGTAATTGAAGGTGTTTTCTAAAAAGGAATACCTATTGTGAGTTTTTTCTAATTGCAAAATCAAGTATGTTAACTGTAATATATATGGACAGTTTAAAAAATGTATAGAAGAAGCCGGGCATGGTGGCGCTCGCTTTTAATCCCAGCACTTGGGAGGCAGAGGTAGGAGGATCGCCATGAGTTTGAGGCTATCCTGAGACTACATAGTCAATTCCAGGTCAGCCTGAACCAGAGTGAGACCCTACCTCAAACAAACAAACAAAGAAAAAATATAGAAGAAAATAGCTATCTTGCTATTACCTTCCTTCAAGTTGATGTCCAATTATCATCTCACGCTGATATGACCTTCCTAGTGAACACTGGAACCTTATCAACACCTGCTTCACATACTCTGCCTGTCCCAGCTTGTTTCTTTTTTGCTTTATTTTTTAATTTTTTATTATTGACAACTTCCACAATTATAGACAATAAAAAAAATTGCCTCCCCTCCTCACTTTCCCCTTCACAACTCCACTCTCCATCATATCCCCTCCCCCTCTCAATCAGTCTCTCTTTTATTTTGATACCACCCTTTTTCCTCTTATTATATTGTGTAGGTAGTGCCAGGCACTGTGAGGACATGTCCTGGAAGAGTGCATTGTAAGGAGTCCTACCCTTCCTTTGGCTTTTGCATTATTTTTGCCACCTCCTCTGCAATGGGCCCTGAGCCTTGGGATAGAGATGTTTCAGTGCTGAGCACTCCTCTATCACTTCTTTTCAGCACCATGGTGCCTTCTGAGTCATCTGAAGATCACCACCATCTGAAAAGAGAAGCTTCTCTAACCAAAAGTGAGAGTTGCATTAATATATGGATATGAACATTAAGAAAAGTTCTTACCAGGGCTGGAGGGATGGTTAGCAGGTTAAGGAACATGCCTGCGAAGTCTTAGGACCAAGGTTCAATTTTCCAAGTCCCATGTAAGCCAGATGCACATGATGGCACATGCATCTGGAGTTCATTTGTAGTGGCTAGAGGCCATGGCATGCCCATTCTCTCTCTCTCTCTGTCTCTCTCCTTCTCCCTCTCTGTCTCTAATAAGTAAATAAAATTATATTAAAAAAAGGGAAAGTTGGGCTGGAGAGATGGCGTAGCGGTTAAGCGCTTGCCTGTGAAGCCTAAGGACCCCAGTTCGAGGCTCGGTTCCCCAGGTCCCACGTTAGCCAGATGCACAAGGGGGCGCACGCGTCTGGAGTTCGTTTGCAGAGGCTGGAAGCCCTGGCGCGCCCATTCTCTCTCTCTCCCTCTATCTGTCTTTCTCCCTGTGTCTGTCGCTCTCAAATAAATAAAAAAATGAACAAAAAAAATATTAAAAAAATAAAAGGGAAAGTGCTTACCAGACAGTTTCATGAGCATAAGATGTGCATTCAGCCAGACACCAGCAGGCATTATACCCCTAGGGCTCATGCCCTCCCCTGTCATAGGTTTCCAGTATCAGGCATGTACTCCCTCCGATGGAGCAGGTTTCTAGTCCAATTAGAGAGCAGTTGGTTTCCTCCATAAGAGACATGCCACTATTGCAGCTCATTTGGCCTAGCTGGCCAAACTTAAGGCTTGCAATGTCCACTATTGTTTATCTCCACTGATGACCTCTCTCTCTCTCTCATGGAGCTGCACGCAGCATATGTTTTTCCAGACTTCTGTCAGCTGGTCTACAGGGAGGAGGTTTTCAGATCAGCTTCAGCAGGATTTCTCCATAAACTTGCAGCCCAAGCAATGTAGAGTCTTCAGCAATAGGGTCTTACCATCTATTACTGGTGGGAAACCAAGAGCCTTGGCAATGGCTTGTAATGTTTTGGGGACATCAGGGACCTCCTTGGCCAACAGCTCACTGGAAGGTATCTCATCCCTGGCACTGAAAATTTTCTAGTAACAATCTATGGCTTTGGGATGCAATATTGTCCAAAATAGTAGGTTTCCATAAGACTTATTCATACTCTCTTAGATTTTGATTAGCTTGTTTCATTTGAATCCTCTCTCCTGTGTCTTCCATGGCCTTTCCTCTATGTCAGAATGTCTCTTATATCTTTCTGGATGACCTAAGCTTCTCTTCTTTCCCCTACATTTATTATTTATTTGTGTATCTATGCATATGTGCGTGAGTGCATGCATGTATGTGTGTGTAGGATGTACACACATGCTCACATGCCTTGGTGTGGTTATAGAAGTCAGAAGAAATCTCAGGTGTTTCTCCTCTCCTTCCCTGTTCTTTTTTTTTGAGACAGAGTTTCTCTTGCTGCTGCCTACAAGATTCTGGATTTTCTTTGCTCTTCCTCCCATTGCCAGATACACTGGGATTACAGGTGGGTACACCACTTTTTGTTCAACTTTATGTGGGTACTGAGGATCCAATGTGGCTGAACCATCTCACCAGCTCAGCTTCTCTTCTTTTGAAGACACCATCTGAATTTATTTAATTAAATCTTTTTTTTTTTTTTTTAAGTAGGCTCTCACTCTAGCTCAGGGTGACCTGGAATTCACTCTGTAGTCTCAGGGTGGCCTTGAACTCATGGTGATTCTCCTACCTCTGCCTCCTGAGTGCTGGGATTAAAGGTGTGCGCCACCACACCCAGAAAATCATTTCTTTAAAGACTCTCTTTCCCTCCCTCTCTCTCAGCAAGGTCTCACTCTAGCCCCTGATTACCTGGAACTCACTCTATAGTCAAGACTGACTTTAAACTCATGCAGTCCTCTTAATTTAGCCTTTCCAGTGCTGGGAATAAAGGCATGAGCCACCATGCCCAATTAAAGATTCTGTCTCTAAATATTGTCATACTCTGAGCTTCTTCTGGGGCCTAAGGTTCAAACATACAAACTTGAGGTGTTCATAATAATAGTTCACATAAAGTGTGGAGACCATGGGAGGGATAAAGGCCCACCCCAGACCTTGAAGCATTTGGAGGCCACCCTTCTGTTCTCCTAAGATCTAAGGACCATTGCCAGCTCCTCATCCATGCCTCCCAAATTGAGATTTCCAAACTTCTCACCACACTCTGCTCTCCTTTCAAGGTGGTTATCTTTCTTAAAATGTTGGTCCTGGGCTGGAGGGATGGCTTATCAGTTAAGATGTTTGCCTGCAAAGCCAAAGGGCCCAGGTTTAATTCCCTAGGACCCACATTAGCCAGGTGCATAAGAGGGCATACTTGTCTGGAGTTTTTGTTTTTTTTTTTTTTTTTTGCAGTGGTTGGAGGCCCTGGACCGCCCACTGTCTCTCTGTCTCCCTCTTTCTCTGTCAAATAAATAAATAAATAAAATGTTGCTTCCAAGTGAAGAGTCACAAACAGCTTTGTGCTGGGATTGGCCATGCTACTTCTACTATGTGAGTGACTACTTAGACCAATGTGTTCTGATAGGGTATGTTTAGAATCTCAGCTACAATCCCATTATATTGCTGCTAGCCAGTTCTCTTTCATGTCATTTATTGCAGACAGCATAACTATTGCTCCTGGTAGGAGTTGGAGGTAGATGACAGTTGTTTGAAGTCTCAGTGGAAATAACCAACCTGTTGTGTATAAAGAGATTTACAGACCTGCTACATGCTAATGGGAACTTACATTAGCTGCTAGTCTATCTTCCCTCTTTTGACTATGATGCAAGCTCCATCTTAGACCAAGTTACCAAGTCAGAGCTGTTGGGTTCCAGGCTCTGTATTTATTTCCTTGACCCATGCGTGTGTCAGAATTGCATTGTAATAATCAGTATGGTTTAAGCTGGGCGTGGTGGTGCACGCCTTTAATCCCAGCACTCGGGAGGCAGAGGTAGGAGGATAGCCGTGAGTTCAAGGCCACCCTGAGACTCCATATTGAATTCCAGGTCAGGCTGGGCTAGAGTGAGATCCTACCTCGAAAAACCAAAAAAATAAAAAATAAAAATAAATAAAAATAAAAAAAAATCAGTATGGTTTATAGTTAGTCATGTTAGCCAGGAAGATGACACTCCCTTTCCTTGTCTTTTTTACAATTACCTCAACTCTTTCAGGACCTTAGCTGGCAGTTAATGGTTAGGATAAACTATAAAACATCATACAAATGTTAAGCTACTTTAATTCAACCTTTTTAAAGCTGGCAGAAAAGCCTGGAAGAAATATTTCTGAAGGTGTTTGGCTTCCAACAGTTGCTATAAGTGCTAGTGATTGTTAATTATACATGGACACTTGTGAAAATGAAAGAAAATGCTGTTGATAATTACACCAGGACAAAAGTGAGGTCAAAGATTGTTCTAGGCAAAGTAGAATGAATCACCACTGGGATGGTAGTGTAAGATTGCCACCACCTCTGTGTGACCCAAGATTAAGGTTAGATAGTAGTTATGGATGGGGAGACCATGAGCTTAGAGGAACAGAGAAGGAGAAAAATGGAATATCTGTGACATGAAAGCAGAAGAGGGGACAAACATGGAGGTGGAAAGGGACCAGGAAAGGGGAGAAGGAGTGGGGGCAGGGAAAAGCAGTGGTGGTGGGGGACAAATAATAAAGTGTAATGGCATGCATCAATGAAAGTGCCATAATGAAACCTATTATTTTGCATGCTAACTTAATTTTTTTCTCAATGTGTTAACTATTTCATGAAGGTTTTATAGTTACAGAACAAAACAAAGGCATTTCTCAAATACATTGGCTGACCATAAGCTAGGAGGGTCACAGCAAAGTGAGGAAATCTCCACCATAGGCTTCAGATGCTATCTGAAGACATTCTTAGCTATTGGGTTGGTGGAAGATGGGTGTCTACACATTCCAAAATGGTGACGTGATCAACAGATAATCATTAGGGTGTTATGTCAGAGATAGAGGTGGTCGATAAATGGCTATTAGGGGCTAAAAGTAGCCCAAGGTAATTTGACTCTGATCCCACAACATTCCATCTCTGTGGTTATAGGAGTTCTACCAACCCATTCTGACTTGTTCCAAGTAGAAGCAGTGCTTTTCTGCTTTTCAGGAACTTTTGAAAGCTCAAAGGAAGAGTTTATTTTACTAGCCTTCTGTGTCTTCTCACACTGCCTTATGCCTGGGCTCTAGGGTGTTTTTTAGTTTCAAAAGGCAACATCTTTGTGTCTTTAAGTCTTTCTTACTAATTTTTTTTTTTATTGACAACTTCCATGATTGTAAACAATATCCCATGGTAATTCTCTCCCTCCCTACACTTTCCCCTTTGAAACTCCACTCTCCATCATATCCCCTTCCCCTCTCAATCAGTCTCTCTTTTATTTTTGTGTCATGATCTGTTCCTCCTATTATGATGGTCTTGTGTAAGTAGTGCCAGGCACTGTGAGGTCATGGATATCCAGGCCATTTTGTGTCTGGAGGAGCACATTGTAAGGAGTCCTACCCTTCCTTTGGCTCTTACATTCTGCCACCTCTTCCATGAAATGGACCCTGAGCCTTGGAAGGTGTGATAGAGATATTGCAGTGCTAAGCACTCCTCTGTCACTTCTTCTCAGCACCATGGTCCCTTCTGAGTCATCCCAAGGTCACTGCTGACTGAAAAGAGGAGGTTTTCTAACAAAAAGTGAGAGTAACATTAATATATGGGTATGAACATTAACAGAAGTACTTACTGGGCAGTTTGTTGAGCATAGTAAACACATTTAGCCAGACAGCAGCAGATGTTACACTCCTAGGGTCATGACTATCCCTGTTGTAGGTTTTCAGTATCAGGGATGTATTCCCTCCCATGGAGCAGGCCTCCAGTCAAATTAGAGGGCAGTTGGCTTCCCCCATAACAGATGTGCCATTATTGTACCCATTGTCTCCACTGTTGATCTGTCTTCTCTTCACAAATGATCTGTCTCTCTTCCATTGGACTGCATGATGTGTGGCTTCTTCCAGCTTTCTGTCAGCTGGTCTACATGGAGGAGGTTTGCAGATCAGCTCCAGCAGGATTTCTCAGTGACCTTGTAGCCCAAGTATGTGGAGTCTTCAGCAATAGGGTCTTACCATCTGTTCCTGGTGGGAAACCAAGGACCTCAGCAATGGCCTGTAATGTTTTGGGGGCATCAGGAACCTCCTTGACCAACAGCTCACTGGAAGGTATCTCATCTCTGGCACTGAAAATCTTCTGGTAACGATCTACTGCTCCTGTGTGTTCTGTTGTCCAAATTTGTTTTTCTTTTTTTTTTTGAGGTAGGGTCTCACTCTAGCCCAGGCTGACTTAGACTTGACTCTGTAGTATCAGGGTGGCCTGGAACTCATGACACTCCTACTTTGGCCTCCCCAGTGCTAGGATTAAAGGCAAGTGCCATCATGTTCAGCCTTTACTAATAATTCTTTTTTTAAATTTTTTTTCGTTTATTTTTATTTATTCATTTGAGAGCAACAGACAGAGAGAGAAAGAGAAAGAGGCAGAGAGAGAGAGAGAGAGAGAGAGAGAGAGAGAGAGAGAGGGAGAGAGAAAGGGCGTGCCAGGGCATCCAGCCACTGCAAACGAACTCCAGATGCATGTGCCCCCTTGTGCATCTGGCTAACGTGGGTCCTGGGGAATTGAGCCTCAAACCGGGATCCTTAGGCTTCACAGGCAAGTGCCTAACCGCTAAGCCATTTCTCCAGCCCTAATAATTCTTTAAAATTTAAATGTGTGTGCGTGTAATGTGATATTGTCATATGATGTGTGTCATAACTTTATTTTTTTTAATTTTATTTATTTATTTAAGAGAGAGAGAGAGAGTGGCAGACAAAGAGAGGGTGAAGATGAGTACACCAGGACTTCCTGCCACTGCAAAAGAACTCTGGATCCATGTGCCACTTAGTGTATCTGGCTTTACATGGGTACTGGTAAATAGAACTCAGATCATTATGCTTTACAGGCAAAGGGCTTAACCACTGAGCCATCTCTCCAGCCCCTAACTTTATTTATTTATTTATTTATTTATTTTTTAAAAATATTTTATTTGCTTTATTTTTGAGAGAGAGAGATTGAGAATGAGTGTGCCAGGGCCTTTCAGCCGCTGCGTACAAACTCCAGACGCGTGTTCCACCTTGTGCACGTGTGTGACATTGGGCACCTGCATCACCCGTACATTTGGCTACGTGGGACCTGGAGATTCGAACATGCGTTCTTAAGCTTTGCAGGTAAGCGCTTTAACCGCTAAGCCATCTCTCCAGCCCCTTAACTTTATTTTTGGTAATATTTTATTTATTTATTTGAGAGAAGCAGGGAGATATGGGTGTGCCAGGACCTTTTGCCACCGTGAAAGGAGGTAAGGGGAAGAATGAAATGTGAAGGGAGGAAGAGCACTCTGTCCCTGTGGGGCAACAGGGAAAGAGGAGGGCTGGAGAGATGGCTTAACAGTTAAGGCACTTGCTCGCCAAGGTGAACAACCCAGGTTCAATGCCCCTGCACCCATGCAAAGCCAGATACACAAAGCTGTGCATGCATCTGGAGTTCATTTGCAGCAGCTGGAGTCCCTGACATGCCTATTATCTCTGTCTGTCTCCCTTCTCTCTATCTCTTTCTGCTTGCAAATAAAAAAAAATATTTTAAGAGGGAAAGAGAAAGGGCTAAGATATGAATGTGTTGAGCTACAGAAGGGAGTATAGGTTATCACTGACTACTATTTTCCTGGTCAAGACGAAAACTGTAGGATGAAAGCCAAGCGTGGTGGCGCACACCTTTAATCCCAGCACTCGGAGGCAGTGGTAGGAGGATCGCCTTGAGCTCGAGGCCACCCTGAGACTATATAGTGAATTCCAAATCCGCCTGGGCTAGAATGAGACCCTACCTTGAAAAACCAAAAATAGTAAAAAAAATAAAATAAATAAAAAGTAAGAATCCATAAGATGAAGCAAGCTGGGGGATCAGAGAAATATGAAGACAGAGGAGGAAGTCCAGACAGAACAAAGGAGGGGCACAGAGATGCCAAAGTACAGAATACAAACAGGGAGGGAAAACCCAGCAGAGGACTGGTGAATTGCTCTAGTTCTACGGGGAACTGAAAGACCCAGCAGGGTCAATGTCCTTTCTGGAGGCACTAGTCAGCTGCTCCATTTCCTACCTGAAGCTTATGGAAACTTGTCTGTGAGTGGACCTTGGCACTTGGGTCCTGCCTTTTAAATAAATGTAACCTTAATTAGTCCAAGGTTCAGGACATTTTATCCTGTTTTATAAGCAGCGTGCACTCACGATAGCCATCTATTCTTAAGAGGTAGTACAGTAGTCTGGCTGTCTGTTTTCCTCTCTTTATAATATTCCCTGTATTTGATATTTTACTTTTTTCTATCATTCATTAGCCACCCACCCCCCTTTTATTCTTCCTTCCCTGACTTGTTAATTGGTAGAATCTTTGACCTCCTTCACCTGATGCCTTCCTTCCTAGGGCCAGTACATACCACAAACTTCTAGGCTTTTTTCACTCCATAATGGCCAGTGACCTACGGGAGGAGGTGAACTGCCCCATCTGCATGGACACTCTTCAGGAGCCTGTCAGCATTGACTGTGGACACACTTTCTGCTCCCAATGCATCACTGAAGCTGGAAACACTTCAAACAGCTTGTTCCAATGTCCCCTCTGCAAGGACACTGTGAGGAGGGGCATGTTCAAGCCCAACTGGTTGGTGATGCGTCTGGTGGAGAAAATCCAAGCTATGGGTCCCACTGAGCACCAACCACAAGATAAAGAGCTGAGATGTCAGAGGCATGGGGAAAAGTTACATTACTTCTGTGAGCACGAAGGGGAGCTCCTCTGCACCGTGTGTCGGGAAGCCAAGAACCACACGTCCCACAGGATCAGCTTGATAGAAGAGGCTGCCCAGGACTACCAGGTAGGTTATCGGGAACCCTTCTCTGCCCCTTCCCTAACAGAGGAAGAGTTCAAGTGGGATGTGGGAAATGTTATCTGCTGCAGTTGCTTGGCACCCATTGCCCTGCCCCTGGCATTTGAGGGGCAGTTTATAGCCAGGCAGAGTAGGTTCAAAGAGTTGAGTTTTGGAGACATACCTCTTAGAAATCAAAATAGGGGGGAGAAAGGTCAGAAAGTGGGTTTTGACTCAGAAGGTCTCAGCTTAAGTTGAAACGCCAAAGTTTATGACCTTTAAGGAATCATTTCACCTCTCCCGACCAGCACTACCACTTTACTGTGGAAATCTGGGGCACTAGACATGGTAGGCAAGCCAGCACTCTACATTGAGTTGTATTCCCAGGCATGGGCATCACCTTGCCCCTCAGAGGGCACACAAAACCTCTATCTCTTTCTCTTATTATCTCACTATAGGCCAGGCTGACCTGGAACTCATTCTGTAACCTAGTGACCTCAAATTCACAGCAATTATTTTTTTAGAAAAATATTTCATTTTTATTTATTTGAGAGAGAGATATAGAAGGAAGAATAGGCATACCAGAGCCTCCAGCAGCTACAGACCAACTCCAGATGCATAGGCCACCTTGTGCATCTGGCTTACGTAGGTCCTAGAGAATCAAATCTAGGTCCTTTGGCTTTGCAGGAAAGTGTCATTAACAGCTAAGCCATCTCTCCAGCCCAATTCTTTTATATCAGCTTTCAAGTACAGGGACTATAGGAGTGAGCCACCACACCCAGCTCAAAACCTATCTCTTAAAGACATTGGTTGGGTATGGGGAGGTGGCTCAATGGGTAAAATGATTGAGGACCTGAGATCTGATTCCCAACACCTATGTAAAAAACTGGGCACATGTCTGTAATCCCACCACTTGGGAGGTATAGACAGGAGGATGGGGGAAGTGGTCAGCTTGCTGGCTGGCTAATCTAGTGGAATCAGTGAGGTACCTCTCAAAAAATAAGGTGGCTGGGTGTGGTGGCACACACCTTTAATCCCAGCACTCAGGAGTCAGAGGTAGGAGGATCACCATGAGTTCAAGGCCACCCTGAGACTACATTGTGAATTCCAGGTCAGCCTGAGCTAGAGTGAAACCATACCTTGAAAAACAAACAAACAAAAAAAGTGGAAAAAAAAAAAAACTTGAGAGCATAGAGAGCATCAACATTGACCTCCATCCTCCAAGTGCAGTGTGTACATGCACACATGTGTACACACACACACACACACACACACATATGTTGGCAGACAGAAGAGATCAAGTCTGTTCAGAAAGCATTGTCTGGATGACCATAACTAGGCATTAATAACTTCTTATTAGGTCACTAAAGCTTCAGGTGTCTCCCTTCCCATCAGTCTCTCTCCCCAGCGGAGAAAGAACGCTGTAAAAAGAAAAGTTAATAAACCGGGTGTGGTGGCGCATGCCTTTAATCCCAGCACTCGGGAGGTAGAGGTAGGAGAATTGCCTTGAGTTCAAGGCCAACCTGAGACTTCGTAGTAAATTCCAGGTCAGCCTGGGCTAGAGTGAGACCCTACCTTGAAAAAACAAAAACAAAAAAGAAGAAAAGGAAAGTTAATGACACCAAGACCCCTGGAGAGCTTGAAGACTCCAGAGAATGGGAGCCTACCCAAAGCACTCTCTCTCACAGGTGCAGATTGAATCACAGGTTGGTGTTTTGGAGCAGAAGGAGGAGGAAATAATACAAGAGAAGGTGCTAGGTGAACAGATGATCGATGACTCCATGGTAAGAAACATTCCATCTGGTCTCCTCAGATGCAAAACCATTTCTGCTAAAGCTCCCAAAATGCCTATTACACCTAGATGGGACAACATACCAGTGACATGGAGGTGCAGGGTAGTGCTGTGGGGGAGCCCTGATCTATTGCACTGTACCTGACCTGCATAGGCACCATGCTAGCAGACAGGAGACAGGTCTGTGAAAACATTTAAAACTGAAAAGTCTGCAAATGTGAGGATTTTGTTGTTTTTGAGATAGGCTGGCTTAAATTCACTATGTAGCTGCCTCTGATCCTCCTGCCTCTGTCTCCCAAGTGCTGAGATTATAGGTGTGTGCCACTACAGCTGGCTGAAATGTGAGTTTTAGAAATTTGGTCCTTGAGCTAGAGAGATGGCTTAGCACTTATGGAGCTTGCCTAAGGACCCAGGTTTGATTCCACAGTACCCATGTAAGCCAGATGTACAGGGTGGCACATGAGTCTGGAGTTTACAGTGGCTAGAGACCTGGCATGCCCATTTCTCTCTCCTTCAAATAAAAATAAGATAAAATATTTGAAAAAAATAAAGTCCTAGCTCTAAAACTGAAAACAGGAAGTGGTTTGAAGCAGGTTCTCCCCTCTCCTTTCCAAAAAGTTCTACCCTAGTGACTGCTCTGCATTAGTGCTCAATATAAACTTAAATATACTTAAAAGTGAATGCTGGGCTTGAAAGACGTTGGAAGGAGACCTACTCATATCTGCATCCCTCCCCTTGCTCCCAGGCCTGGGTACTTCTAGAGAAAGAAAAGGCCCTTGAGGAATTCAAGAGCCTGCGGCAAATCTTAGACAAGGAGGAGAAATCTTTTCTGTCTAGACTGAAGCAGCTGGAGCAGGAAGTAGCTGAGAGGATGAAGCAGTACATCACTGTCACTGAGGAGCAGCTGGGCTCTCTCAGGACACTCATTGATATCCTGAAGGCCAGGCTGCAAATGCCTCCCCTGCAGCTGCTGGAGGTGAGTTGTTTGGGGGGCAGAACTGCAGCTGGCCCTACCCCCTTCTGGCCAGGATATGGTTGACCAGGCAGAATGTCTGAGATTGAGTGGTTCGTGCTATCCAACAAAAAGTCCCTCATAGTGGTCCACACCTGTAATGCCAGCATTCAAGACCCTGGAGCAGGAAGATTGCTGCGAGTTCAAGGCCAGCCTGGTCTGAAGGGAAGACTTTGTCTCAAATAAAACTGTATATATGGCTCATACCTGTAATCCTAGCACAAAGGAAACTGGAGCGTTATTTGAGTGAGCTAGAGTTTAAGGCAAGCCTGGGCTACATAGTGAATTCCAGGTCAGTCTGGACTACAGTGAGGTCTCACTTCAAAAAGACCAAATAAGAAGAGGAGGAGGAGAAAGTTGGTTGTGGTGGCACACACCTTTAATCACAGCACTTGGAAGGCAGAGATAGGAGGATTGCCCTGAGTTTGAGGTCAGCCTGGGAATACATAGTGAATTCCATGTCAGCCTAGGCTAGAGTGAAACCCTACTTCAAAAAAAAAAAAATTAAAAAGTGAATGAACAAGAGAGAGAGACCACACAAAGCTGCTCCACCCTTTCTTTTGACCCTGCCAGCAGAGCTCCCTGTTCCAATCGTCAGCTTCAAAATGTCACTTTTCTTTCTTCTCCTCATTTAGTTCCTCTTATTGTTTAACGCTGTCTTGTCTGCTAATACAGCAGGGCTTCTTAGAGCAGCTCTGCAGAGTGGATGGGAGATAAAGAATGAGAATGAGTATTAGAGGTGCTGTGACTCCACCTCCAGCAACACTGGAACCTCCTCCTTGGTGCCTCTGACTCATGCAACCTCTGAGGCTGTACTCTCTTTCTCTTCCAGGACATCCAAGAGATCTTGAGCTGGTATGATTGGCCTTCCCAAGTCCATGGTGTTGACTGAATCATGCATACAACATTTGACACATATGCAAACATTCTCTACATTCTCCCCACACTATGCTGTTGGCTGTAACTTATTCAGGTTACAGGCAGGGAAAGCTAAGCTGTGCAGAGAAGCATGTGGGCTGTGGTAAAGAGACAGGCTCATTTCTCCAGCTGCCTGGCTCTTCAGTAGTCTCCTCTTTCCTGGTACCCCTTGTTGCCCTCTTGCTCATTTGGGTGGGTCCTGAGTCTCCTGCCCCATCTTCTTGCCCCATTTCCCTTCACTCCTCTCTGCCTACATCTCCCATATTCATTTGCTTTCTTTCTTTTTTAAATACTTTTATTTATTTGCAAGGAGAGAAAGGGAGGAAGAGAGAGAGAATGGTTATGCCAGGATCACTTGCCACTGCAAATAAACTCCAGAAACATGTGCCATTTTATGCATCTGACTTTACATGAGTACTGGGCAATCAAACCCAGGCCTTCAGGCTTTGCAGGCAAGTGCCTTTAACCACTGAGCCATCTTTCCAACTCTCACATTCATTTTCATATCTCCTCATGCTTCACCTCACCCCAGCACCATATCCCTAATCATGATTTCCTGGCATACAGCTCACTGGTCCTACCCTCTCCCCGTCCCAGGCTTCCATTCCTCATGCCCACATCACAGGGCCTTCTTCTCTGTAACTGTCCCCTGAACTCACCACCCAGTTCAGCCATGTCTTCACAGGAGCGAAGAATTTCAGTTTCTCAACCCAATCCTAGTTCCTTCAGACCTGGTTAAAAATATCAGTGAAACACAAACAAAACATGACTCCATCATCAAGATCCTGAAGAATTTCAAAGGTGAGGAAAGAGCGATCAATTCCTGTACTCACCTGCCTCTGGGGATTCTGTCACCCCACAGGACTACCTGGAACTCACAGATGCCAGTGTGGGCCCTTCAAATGCCAGGCTCTCTACTGAGCACAAAACCTTATCGTTAGGGCAATTGTTCATGATGTCTTCATCGCATGTTTCTTGTTTGCCTGCACGGCTCCTCGTGACAGGAGTCACAAAGGGGATTGGACTTACACCCCAAGTTGTAACGGGAGTTTAGAGTAAAAATCTGAGCTCTGGCAGCCACAACAAGCTAGGCTAGAACACCTATGTCTACTTGCCAGTTAAAGAAATGATGCTAAAAATCAGGAAGAGGCTTCTTTGAAGTGGACACAAATGGAAAAAGAACAAAGAGTTCCATCTTTGGAGCTCTGACACGAAATTGGGGTTTAAGTAGAAGGTGAGAGGTATGCATAACTAAACCCACTGTGGTCTCAGCTCAGCTCTGGTCTGTCCTGCAAGATGGTCTAATAAATTGTCAGAACTGTGTGAAGTTTCTTCCTGTGAGGAAGTTCTTCCTCTGGCTGGCTCTAGCGCTTTAGCCTTTCCCTTCTGTCAACATGAAATTCCTAGGGAAATTTTTTAAAAATATATTTTGCTTATTTATTTATTTGAGAGAGAGAAAGAGGCAGAGAGAGAGAGAGAGGGAGGGAGAGAATGGGCGCACCAGGGCCACCAGCCACTGCAAATGAACTCCAGACGCGTGTGCCCCCTTGTGCATCTGGCTTATGTGAGTCCTAGAGTCAAACTGGGATCCTTTGGCTTTGCAGGCAAACGCCTTGACCGCTAAGCCATCTCTCCAGCCCCAGGAAATTTTAATTCATTGAGGTCCATTGTTTTTATAATCTGATAGCCAAAGGTAGGGATACAAGAGTCTCTCTTTAGAATGTCTCCTCTCCTTCCAGGGCAACTATAGTTCTGCCACCTGGAAACACTGGAAGTTCCATTTCTTAGAGACCCGGGTACTGAGCACTGCATAGTCAATACTTCAAAACTCCACAACTGTGCTCCAAGGTACAGGTTACTACCAGCAGCTTATGGTGAGGCCCCTGAACCTCCAGGCAGGAGAGGGACATCTCCCAGGTCACGTAATAATTAGGTGAAAGAGAGAGCAGCCACTTACCTGGCCAAGAGCATGGTGGTACAGCCCTGTACTCCTAGCACTCGGCAGGCAGAGGCAAGAGGATTGCCACAAGCTTGAGGTCTACCTGGTCTACACAGAAAGCTCTAGGCCAGTCAGGGCTGCCGAGTAAAACCATTTGTCTCAGAAAAGACCAGAAAACCAAACAAAAATAAACTCATTTACCCAAAATCCTGAAACCACCTCGTGCATTCTAGAGCTGAAGGACAGGATTCAGTTTACCTCCCGCCAGCCAGAGTTTCTGCACAATGGAGGTTGAGGAGGACTGTTTGCTGGGTTTATGACTTGCACACTGTGGGGGCTTAATGTCCTGGGTTCCAGCACTGCGGACAAGTAGGGAACTCCCCCACCTCTGTCAGGCAGAAGTCCGAAAGGTTCCTCTACTTCCCAGTGGCTGGGTAAAGGTCTCTACTTGATACCACTAACTGATATTATCTATGGTGGCCACCTGCTTCTTTTTATTGGTAGCTTCTGGTTTCCAAGACCAAAATTTGTTTTCTCTTTCCAATTCCTAGGGTATCTGTTAGAGAAAAATGATCCAGAGTCACCCACCTCAGGTAGGAGTCTAGTGTGGCCTCCAGGTCTACATGTCAAAATGCTCTATCCATCCAGCACACCTACTCATCAGGGGAAAGGTAGACATGACAGCAAAAAGAGTTTCCTAATATACACATCACCCGCTCAGGATTAGGTAGAATGAATGATTGCTCTCAGCTCCCACCTGAGATGGACAAAACTGGGAAAGAGCCGGGCGTGGTGGCACACACCTTTAATCTCAGGACTCAGGAGGCAGAGGTAGGAGGATTGCCATGAGTTTGAGGCCACCCTGAGAATACAGTGAATTCCAGGTCAGCCTGAGCTAGACTGAGACCCTACCTCAAAAACACAAAACGCCCCCCCCAAAAAAAAACAACCACCACACCACCAAAAACAAACAAACAAACAAAAAAGAAAGAGCAGAAAGAAGAGTGAAGAGACTGCAGGAAGGCCGGGGAGCAGGGGCTGTGAAATCTTGGAGACTTCTGAAACCAAAGATGGGTAGGCAGGAGTTGGGGGCTGGTCAGGAATCTCATCTATCCGCTTCCTTAACTACACCTCCCCCAGGAAGTGCCAGGTCCCTGACAGGCTGACCCCGGGTCATGCAGGTACACCCTTTCTACTTGGCCTTTGTCACTCCTGCTGCCTCCTGACCTCAGCAGAACCGACCTGCGCTGGTCCAGCTCTCCCTGACCTCTTTTTCTCCGTTTCTGCCTCCAAAAATGGCAACGGGTCAACTAAACAGGGGTGGCCAAATGCCTGCCATTCTACCTTCACTTTGGAGCCTTCTTTGCAGGGCCTTCAGCACTGCTCCTGGAGCAAAGCAGCGACTCTGACTGGGAGGCACCTGGAGATGACAGCCTGGAGCCTGCGGAGAGCCTGGGCACTGACCACCTCTTGGGATCGCTGGGTGAGCAGCCCTGAGTGAGGGGGTGGGATAGGCTTGCGCTGCTGGCCACCGACCTGGGGGCGTGATGACCTGGAGCAGGAAGGATTTTTGTTTGTTGTTTTGAGACGAGGTTTTAGGTAGTACAGGCTGGAATTACAGGTTTTTCCTTATTGCCTAGACTGTTGGTGCCCCCTAATGGAAAAGAGAAGTCACTACTATCGTCTCCCTTCGGGTTTCCATCCTCACTAACCTTTTTACTTACCAAGGCTATATATAATCCAGCCAGGCCTGGGAGCCGGTAAGACGTGTCAGGGGTACAACTGTAACACTTCTCAAGAACCTGAACGCTCACTCTCCCCTATCTCCACATTCTTTCCCAAACTCCCACATCTGCTAAGGGAGAATTAGTACAGCAGCAAAGATTGAAGTGAGGTAATGAATCAGGAGAATGAGACCCGCTTCTAAACTTTCAGCAGACAGGAATACCATTAACAGACACCCCCAAGTCTTGATTACTGTCACTCAATGTCTGAATTCTAGTAGAAGGGCTGGGCGGGAGGTGCTGAATACTCCTCACGTATTCCAGCATTTCCCATCGTCTTGTGTTAGAAGTCCACTTCACCTCTCACAGTAGCTGCAACCCTTGTGTGGGTGACAGGCGAACCGGGGAGCATGGGAAGCAGGGGCCGATGGATAGGGCCTCATTTTGAAGAGATACCACCACCACCATAGGTAGAGAGCTCCCCTCTGCACTGAACGCAATGGTACGTGACGAAATTAGAGATTAACATTACGAGGCAGACAAGCCCGGCGTAGCGTTGCACACCTGTCATCCCGGCCCTGGGGCAGTGGGGACGGGAGGATTAGGAGTTCAGGGTCATCTTCAGCTACATAGCTGGTTCGAGGACAACTTGGCTACATGAGACCCAGACTCAGAAAACCAAAACCAAAGCAAACAAAATTTTAAGGCAGGGGTTGGGGCTTCCCTGGGGACTCCGACTAATACTTGGAAGAGAAAGTCTCCCTCCAGCTGCATCACAGGAAGCTAAGAAGCTGGAGACTGACGACTTGACCCGAGGCTGTCCCTCTTGCTCGCTTCCGTCTTCCCACAGCTCCCGTGACTCTGGACGCGGCCTCGGCCCACCCAGACCTTGTGCTTTCTCGGGATCTAAAGACAGTGACGCTGGACCTCGGCCCTCGGGGTGATTCTGCAGGGCCCGCCGACCCGGAGCGCTTCTACCCGGAGCCCTGCCTGCTGGGCCGCCCGGGGCTCGGCGCGGGCGCGCGGGCCTGGGAGGCGGAGCTCCGGGGCCCCGCGGACGCGGCCTGCGTCGTGGGCGTGGCCTCCGAGTTCGCGCCCCGCCGCGGCCTTCTGGGGCTGGAGCCCGGGGCGGGCTTCTGGGTGCTCCGCCTCTCCCGGGCCGGGTGCCAGGCGCTCACCGAGGGCTGCGAGGCAGAGGCTCTCCCGGTCAGTCCGAGGAAAGTGAGCGTCCGCGTGGATCATGACTGTGAGGAGGTCGCCTTCTACGATGCCGCTACACACTGTCGCATCTACACCTTCCACGCCTCTTTCCCGGGGCAGGTCTTCCCCTTTTTTGGCCTTCTAGCTCCTGGCACCCGAATCACTCTCAGCCCCTAGAGGTATCCCCTTGCTTCTGCGGCCGTGCCTTCCCCACTGACCCCTCTCCATTAGGACATACTGCAGCTGAAGGGTTAGCTGATGCAGGCCTGGCGTTTCCTCTTCCCTTCATATGCCTAAGTGGAGAAGAAAGGCTGGATAGACACAAAGTTATTCACTGCACACTTTGTAATAGGCCGAGATTGCGAACAACTCTGATAATCATCACTGAGTCCTGTTGAGAGATGCAGGAGACTGCACAGATGTCCTATGTCCCTTTCTTCTCCACCTTACTTACTGCAGCTTCTATGACTGTAAACGCTGGCATGGCCCATCTAGACCTCACCCTTTCCTGAGATTTGAAAATCATGAGGCTGCGTGCAGCCATCCAGGCCTGTGCCAATGGCCTTTCGCAAAAATGAAGAATGTCTATATATTACTATAGGGCAATCTCCAAGGTTAAGGGGAGAAAGTCAGGCGGGGAACTTCACACAGTACACGATATTATCTATAATCCCCCCCCATAAGGTTCTTATGTAGCTTAGGCTGCCCTCAGACTCACTATGAACATGGGTCAGCCTTCTGTCTCTACTTTCCGTGAGTGCTGGGATTACAGACGTGTACTACCATGCTTACTTGATGCAGTGCTGGGATGAAACCCAGGACTTTGTGAACGCTAGGCAGGCACTTCACCCACTGAGCCACATCCTTTCCCAGACCTTATGCTTCTCCTTTCTGTGTGGATGATGTTTGTGTGTCCGTGTATATGAATGCAGGCATGCATGTGAGTATCAGAGGACAACTTTTGGTTATTAGTCCTTACTTTCCACATTCTTTGACTTGGATTACAAACGATTTTTTTTTTTTTAAATGTTCATGCTGTGGTTCTAAATATGGGTACTCATGCTTGCATGGCATCTTCCCAGCTCTTATATTTCTCTCTCTCCCTCTCTTTCTTTCTTTTTTTTTTTTTTTTTCCAAGGTAGGGTCTCACTCTGGCTCAGGATGACCTGGAATTCACTATGGAGTCTCAGGCTGGCCTCAAACTCAGTGATCCTCCTACCTCTGCCTCCTGAGTGCTGGGATTAAAGGCGTGCACCACCACGCCCAGCGATTTCTCTTTTTAAATAGAATGATAAACCACACCTAATAAAAAGTTACTTATTGGGGAGGTAAAATTATGTGGAAGGGATGGATTTTAATCTTTTCTGGATATATCTTTTGTACATTTGATTTTGATATCATGTAAATATTATACATCATTATAAAATTCAATGAGAAAAATAAGGGACTGGAGGTATATCTCAGTGGTAGAGAGCATACTTAGCATGTGCAAGGTCCTAGGTATAATCCCCATCATGGGGAAAATGTCTTATGGGCAGATAAATGAGACAAAGTGAATCCATCTTAGTGTAGTTGATAGCTTACACACCAGAGACAAATTATTTTAAGTGACTTTAGCCAGGCCTGTGGTATGGGCCTGTACTACTAGTTAATCAAAGAACCTAAGACAAGAAGATCACTTTAGTTCACAAGTCCAAGACCAGCCTGAACAGCACAGTGAGATCCCCATCTCAAAACAACAACAAAAGCGACTCTAAAACACAATGATTTGGACGTTAAGGAGATAGCTCAGCTATTAAAGGCTCTTGCTTACAAAGCCTGACTAGCCTAGGTTCAATTCCCAAGCCGCCCACAACCACATAAAGACAGACACAAAAAGTTGCTCAAGGGCTGGATAGATGGCTTAGCAGTCAAGGCACTTGCCTACCAAGCCTAAGGACCCAAGTTTGATTCCCCAGTACCCACGTAAGCCACACAAAGTGGCACATGCATTTGGAATTCATTTGCAGTGGCTTGAGTCCTTGGCATGCTCATTCACTATCTACTTCTCTGTCTCTCAAATAAATAAACAAATAAAAGTTGCTGAAACATCTGGTGTTCTATTTACAGTGGCAAGTGACCCTAGCACGCACACACATACACACAGACACATAAATAGCCCAAGTTCAATTTCTCAGTACCCATAAAAGCCAGATGCACAAAGTGACACATGGGCTGACGTCCCCCCACCCCTGCTTGCAAATAAATTAAATATTTTTTTAAAAAAGTTGCTGGGGGGGGGACAAATGAAAGGAGACTAAAGGACACACAGACCAAATGTAATAGTGAACCCCCTCCAAAACAAAGCCAGGTGTGGTGGTGCACGCCTTTAATCCCAGCACTGGGGAGGCAGAGGTAGGTAGATCACTGTGGGTTCAAGGCCACCCTGAGACTACATAGTGAATTCCAGGTCAGCCTGAGCTAAAGAGAGACCCTACCTTGACAAACCAAAAGGAAAAAAAAGATACTATAGTGAACTTGTTTGGACTCTGGTTTGAACTAATTAATTACAATTTAATTTTTTAAAGTATGAGACAAAATAGTGAACCTCAATTAAACATTTCTGTTTAAGAATTATATGTCAAGCCGGGCGTGGTGGCGCACGCCTTTAATCCTAGCACTTGGGAGGCAGAGGTAGGAGGATCGCCGTGAGTTCGAGGCCACCCTGAGACTACATAGTGAATTCCAGGTCAGCCTGGGCTAGAGTGAGACCCTGCCTCAAAAAAAAAAAAAAAAAAAAAAAAAAGAATTATATGTCAGTTGGGTGTGGTGTGCATGCACACTTTTAATCACAGCACTCGGGAGGCAGAGGTAGGAGGATAGCTGTGAGTTCGAGGTCACCCTGAGACTACATAGTGAATTCCAGGTCAACCTGAGCTAGAGTGAGACCCTACCTCAAAAAAAAAAAAAAAAAAAAGAATTGTATGTAAGTAGGGTAATTCTGATGTCTGCTTATGCAAAGACATGATGTTTTAGATCTGCTTTAAAAGCTCTGTGGAGGCTGAAGAGATGGCTCATTTGCTGCACAATCCTAAACTGAGTTAGATCCCCAGGCCCCATATAAAAACCAGAAGGTTTGGCAGGTTTCTGTAAACCCCATGTGCCTGCAGTGTGAAGGGAAGCAGAAAGGAGAATTTCCCTGAAGCTCATGCATCAGTGAACAACTGAAGAATGTGTCTCAAATGAAGTGGAAAGCAAGGACTGACCATGGAATCAACATGTGCACTCACACACATGAACATGCACACACACACTATATATATATATATATTGGTTTTTTGAGGTAGGGTTTCACTGTAGCTCAGGCTGACCTGGAATTCACTATGTAGTCTCAGGGTGGCCTTGAACTCACATTGATCCTCCTATCTCCGCCTCCGAGTTCTGGGATTAAAGGCGTGCGCCACCACGCCCGGATAAGTAAATATTTTTTAAAATGCACAGTGTGAGAAGTGGGAAGGTGAGCTAGGTGCTTAAGGAGGGGGTGGGTTACAGATGTCATCATACCAGCACAGCATGGCGGCACACGCCTGTGATCCCAGCACTTGGTAGGTAGAGGCAAGAGAATCTGGAGCTTCCCACCGGCCTTGGTGTGAATTTTAGTCCAGCTTGGGCTACAGCATACAAATTAGAACAGAATAACAAGGATCATTATCCTATTTTCTCTACTTTCATAGAAAAAGTTCGAGAATTTTCTGTAATGGAAAATTCACTCCCATAAACTCTCTCCCCCTCTCTACCACCCGCCCTCCCTCTAAAGTTCAGTCTCCCGGAATCGATATTTGGGAGTGAGTTTAACCCAGAACCCAGACGTCCTTTCGGAAGTACCAAAAAGATTTTAATTGTTACCGAAGCTCAATGTTGACCTGCAAAGGAGTGGACATAGTCGGTTCCTTTTCCCATACAGCCCACCCCCTCTGCTTCCTCGTATTAAAAACCAAACACAATCTCAGGACACATGCTTTCTCCCCAGCCCTCGCCACCAGTCCAGAGAGCCTCCATCATTTTTAGTGTTGTCATATGGGGACTGAGTTTAAACGAGAAGGACTGTTGTTGGTTTTTATTTTGTGCCTTTTTGCAGTGCAGGGGATCAAGTCCAGGGTCCATGGTCACTGGGCAAGCGCCCTCCCGCGGAGCTGCGCTCACAGCCAGGGGTAAGCTGAGAACCAGGAGCAAGCCGCATTTTCCTCCGCTAGGACTGCTTCAGGCGGCGGCAGGTGCATGGGCAGCCCCGGGCTCCCGCGGCCGGGGAGGCGCGGGCGAGGCGGCGCCGCTCCGCTCGCCCCCGCGCTGGGCCCGGCGCGTGTCTGCGCGGAGGCCCGCCCGGCGCCGCCCCGCGCGCATCGCCGCAGGCGCTCTCAGTCCCGTCCGGCTCCTCTGTCCAGTTCCTCTGGTTGCCCGCAGCGCGAGGCCATTACATAAGCAGCACAGGTTTTCCGGCCAAGGGAACAGCCTTGGGATGGGGACACCCAGTCCCAAACCAGCAAGCAATACTTCTGACGTTCATGCAGAACTTCCCACTCCCCCGATCAAATTCTCCACTTTCCTTCCCAAAGCCCCAGGCATGAACTTCCCACTCATTCTGTGTGTAGTCAGCTTCCTCACCGTAGTTGCGGGTCTGTCTTGTGTTCAGCTCCTGCTTCCTCCTCTTCCAAGCCCTGATTGTCAGCACACGTCCTAGAATGGGTCAGTTAGTACTGACTGCATTGAAACCACCCCCAATTCTTTTCCCACAAGGTTTGGAACCTCCAACTGCCTATGTAGCCCAAGATGCCACTCAACTTCCTGCCACCACTCCCCAGTGCCTGCCCCCACGTCTGGCTTATTTCGTGCTGAGGATGGAACCCGGCCCGTGCTAAGCAAGCACTCTACCAACTGAATCACAGCCCCCAGCTCTGTATGAGTTATTTTTATTATTGTTGTGATTCAAAATATCTTGCAGAAACAGCTTAAGGAAGGAAAGATGTATTTTGGTTTATGGTTTCAGAGGCTTCAGTTCATCATGATGGTGAAGCAGAGCTAATCCTATCATGACAGGGCAGGAAGGGGAGACATGGAAGGAGAATGCCAGTACCCAGCTGGCTCTTTTCTCTCCCTCCCTCTCTCTCTCTCTCTCTCTCTCTCTCTCTCTCTCTCTCTCTCTTTCTTTTTGAAGTAGGGTCTCACTCTAGCCCAGAGTGACCTGGAATTCACTATGTAGTCTCAGGGTGGCCTCGAACTCATGGTGATCCTCCTACCTCTGCCTCCCAAGAGCTGGGATTAAAGGCGTGGGCCACCGCCCGGCTCTTTTGTCGCCTTTTATTTAGTCCTGGCCCCCAGCCCATAGAGTGGTGCCACCCACATTCAGCATAGGTCACTCCCCCACCAGTTAATCCTTTCTGTAACTGTCCTTATAGACACACAGGCAGGTGTGCCTTACTCATCTCAAGGGTGATTTTAAATCCAGTCAAGTTGAGGATGGGTTAGCGGTACCCCTTCTAGGTGGGGGGACTCCTGATTTCTCTGAAGAGTGTCCTGAACAGTCATCAGTGTTCAATAGCTGTTTGAACATGTTTAAGTTTTCTCTTGGTGGGCAGAGGTACTGTCTCTGTGGGTACAATAAAGCACTAGTAATTTTGTAAGTTGTGCTGAATTTTTTTCTTTTCTTTTTCTGGTGTTTCGAGGCAGGGTCTCCCTCTAGCCCAAGCTGACCTGGAATTGACTATGTAGTATCAGGCTGGCCTCAACCTCATGGAGGTTCTTCCACCTTTGCTTCCCAAGTGCTGAGATTAAAGGCATGTGACATCATCATGCCTGGGAGGAAGGGGGGGGGAGAGGGAGGGAGGAAGGGAGGGAGGGAGAGAATGGGTGTGTACTAAGGCCTCTAGCTGCTGCAAACAGACTCCAGATGCATGCACTACCTTGTGCATATGGCTTTATGTGGGTACTGGGGAATCGAACTCTAGTCATTAGGCTTTGCAAGCACCTTAACCACTGAGCAATCTCTCTGCCCCTTAAATTTTCTTTTAAAAATATTTTATTTAAGGCATGGAGAGATAGCTTAGTGTGGTTAAGGCACTTGCCAGCAAAGCCAAAGGATCCAGGTTTGATTCCACAGAACCCACAAAAAGCCAGATGCACAATGTGGTGCATGTATCTGGAGATCATTTGCGGCTTCTGGAGGCCATGGTGTGCCCATTCTCTCTCTTGCAATACATAAAATATATAAAAAAAGGATGTTTGTAAAGGAGAGAAGAGGGCATACTAGGGTCACTGCAAACCAACTCTAGATGCATGTGCCACTTTGTACATCTGGCTTTACATGGGTACTGAGGAAATGAACCTGGGTTGTTAGGGTTTGCAAGCAAGTGCCTTAACCACTGAGCCAGCTCTCCAGGCCTTCACTTAAAATTTCCTCCTTCCTTCCTCTGTCTTTCCCTCACTACCTTTCTTGGTGGTGTTTTTTGTTTGTTTGTTTTTGATTTTTCGAGGTAGGGTCTCATTCCAACCCTAGCTGACCTGGAACTCACTATGTAGTCTCAGGCTGACCTCCCTGGATTAAAGGCATGTACCACCATGCCCAGCTTTTCTTGGTGTTTGTGATAGGTCTCTCTGCAGCTATGGCCGACCTGTACCTGTGCTCGCTATGTAGACCAAGCTGGCCTCCAATTTGTGGCAGTCCTCTTGACTCTGCCTCCTGAGTGCTGACATTACAGATATGCTGCATCATGCCCAGTTTTTTTCTCTGTCTTTCCTACCTTTCATCTTCCACTCACTCCCCTCTCCTCATTCTCACAGTCCTTAAAGCACATCCCATTCATGTTAGCTCCTACCTCAGGGCTGCACCCACTGTCTCCCATTCTCATTGCCTGGGTCAGGCCCCCATGTGAACTGCTCTCCAAAATTTCATTGTGAGCATTTTCTTTTTTTTTTTTCTTTTAATTTTTATTTATTTATTTGAAAGCAATGGACAGAGAGAGAAAGAGGCAGAGAGAGAGAGAGAGAGTGGGCGTGCCAGGGCCTCTAGCCGCTGCAAATGAACTCCAGATGCATGTGCCCCTTGTGCATCTGGCTAATGTGGGTCCTGGAGAATTGAGCCTCAAACCAGGGTCCTTGGGCTTCACAGGCAAGCGATTAACCGCTAAGCCATCTCTCCAGCCCAATCATTGTGAGCATTTTCAACAGAAGAGTTGAAGGGGTTTTGCAGTAGCTCCCTAAATGGCTACCTTCTAGATTCTAACATTCATGTTTTACTACACTCACTCCCGCCTAACCGGCCTCACATCTTTTTTTTTAATTTTAATTTTAATTTTTAAAATTTAAAATTTTTATTAGCATTTTCCATGATTATAAAAAAAGTCCCATGGTAAATCCCTCCCTCCCCACCCCCACACTTTCCCCTTTGAAGTTACATTCTCCATCATATTACCTCCCCATTACAATCATTGTACTTACATATATACAATATCAACCTATTAAGTATCCTCCTCCCTTCCTTTCTCCACCCTTTATGTCTCCTTTTTAACTTACTGGCCTCTGCTACCAAGTATTTTCCTTCTGCCGCAGAAGCCCAATCATCTGTAGCTAGGATCCACATATGAGAGAGAACATGCGGCGCTTGGCTTTCTGGGCCTGGGTTACCTCACTTAGTATAATCCTTTCCAGGTCCATCCACTTTTCTGCAAATTTCATAACTTCATTTTTCTTTACCGCTCAGTAGAACTCCATTGTATAAATGTGCCACATCTTCATTATCCACTCATCAGTTGAGGGACATCTAGGCTGGTTCCATTTCCCAGCTGTTATAAATTGAGCAGCAATAAACATGGTTGAGCACGTACTTCTAAGGAAATGAGTCCTTTGGATATATGCCTAGGAGTGCTATAGCTGGGTCATATGGTAGATCAATCTTTAGCTGTTTTAGGAACCTCCACACTGTTTTCCACAATGGCTGGACCAGATTGCATTCCCACCAGCAGTGTAGAAGGGTTCCTCTTTTTCCACATCCCTGCCAACATTTATGATCATTTGTTTTCATGATGGTCGGCCTCACATCTTTTAGTACATCTTATACGCTTATGAACTTTAAAGTAAGTCACACTGAGGAGGGAGACTTAATGTATGTGGCACCATTCCATGGGTTGGGATCCTGAGCTGAATAAAAAGGAAGACAGGAGAAAATCAGCCAAGGGCCAGCCTTCTCCTTTCTCAGCCAAGATGTGGAGTCCCAGCCACATGCTTTCATATCCATGAACTCTACTATGTCTTCCCTACTATGATGGACTGTAACCTCTCAAACCATGAGCCAAAAAAACTTCCTCACAGAAATTGCTTTTTTGTTTGTTTTTTGGTCATAGTTATGGGAAATGTAACTAATATACAAGGTTCAATATCCTGGCTGAAACCTGAAGAAAGAAGCATAGATGGGGGTGTCTGGAGTTTGTTTGTAGTGGCAGGAGGCCCTGGTGTACCTATATTCTCTTTCTGCATCTCTCAAATAAGTAAATAAAATTTTTTTAAAAAGACCCATAGATGCTGGGCATGGTGGCACATGCCTTTAATCCCAGGATTTAAATCCCAGGAAGCCGAGGGAGGAGGATTGCTGTGAATTCAAGACCAGCCTGAGTCTACACAGTGACTGTAAGTCAGCCTGGGCTACAGTGAGACCCCACCTTGAAAAATCAAAAGGCAGCAGCAGCAGCAGCAGCATAGATGGCAGTCTTCAGGCAGAGGTGTCATCATCCTGTTCCTGAGATTCCCAAGGTTGGCCTGATTTTCACTTTTCTGGGACTTGGTTGACTCTGTACTCTATTCCACGAGTGTAGAAGACAGGTCTAAAGACTCAGACCAGAAAAATGGCAATAGGCTAACCTATAACATAAAAAAATAAAAGTTACAGGAACTTTTAGAATATAGTATGACTATATCAGAATTCACCAAATTTCCAGAGATATCTTTTTCCTCTAAAAGAAAAGAATTTGGGCTGGTGAGATGGCTTAGCGGTTAAGGTACATGCTTGTGAAGCCAAAGGACCTCGGTTCAATTCCCCAGGACCCATGTAAGCCAGATGCATAGGGTAGTACATGTATCTGGAGTTCATTTGCAGTGGCTGGAAGCCCTGGCACACCCATTCTCTCTCTGCCTCTTTCCCTCTCTCAAATAAATTAAATTAAATTAAATTAAATTAAATTAAATTAAATTAAATTAAATTAAATATTAAAAGAAAAGAACTTATGTTGTGGCTTACAAGTGCTTTCAGCCCCATCTTTCCCCTCTGCCAGCTTCCTGTTTTTCACTCTAGTGAAACCAATTTGGACATAGTTCCCATCCCCACAGTTTGCCATCTCTTTAGCCTGCTCCTTTTTCTGTCTCCTTTATTATATATATGAAGAAGACAGGAGAGGAGAGGATGAGAGAGGAGAGGAGGGGAGGGAAGGGGAGGAAAGAAGAAAAGATAAGAGGAGAGAAGAGAAAGATCTTTTGTGAGACAAGGACTTACATATAACCCTGGCTGGCCTTGAATTCACTAGGTAACTGTAACAATGAGCTCTGATACTTTTCTACCTCCCAAGTGCTGTGTTTCTAGGCATGCAGCAACATACTCAGCTTCATGTTTGTTCTTATGGGCCTGTCCTCAGGCTCTAGGCACCTCCTTCCCCAGAGAACCCTTTCTGTCCTCCCTCCCATCCTCCCCACTTTACATGAGCCACCTTGGTGAGCACTGAGCACAGAGCAGTCCCTAGGACACAATTCATGAAACGATTTACATCCACAAATGATAATGGTCTGGTTATGTGTTTCTCGCCCAACACAATAATAGAGCTTCCTGAAAAATCAGGGATCTTGCTGTAGTTTCCATTGTTCATGGCACCTAGAACAGTTTTTGGCATGCATGGGTGTTCCATGGATATTTGTTTAGTGGATGATGCATGGCTGGTCTGTTCCTCCAAGAGCATCTTTTTCCTTGTACCAACTTCTCTCACCAGCACAGGTCCAGTTTTTCTATAAGGATCTGTATTAGTCAACTTCTCATTGCTGGGACAAAATACCTAACAAAAATCAGTTTAGCTTGCTGGGGAGGCACAGTGACAGGAGGTTAAGGCAGCCGGTCTCATTCAGCCCACAGTGACAAAGCAGAGAGCAACGACCCCTTGTACTCAGCCAGTTCTCTGCTTTCACGTAGACCAGGACCCCAGTCATGGCATGGTGCTGCCCACTTTGTGCATCTGGCTTTATGTGGGTACTGGGGAATTGAATCTTTGTTGTCAGGCTTTACAAGCAAGCACCTTTAACTACAGAGCCATGTCCCTGGCCTTTTTTTTTTTTTTTTTTTTTCAAGGTAGGGTCTGACTGTGGTCCAGGCTGACCTGGAATTAACTATGTAGTCTCAGGGTGGCCTCGAACTCACAGTGATCCTCCTACCTCTGCCTCCCAAGTGCTAGGATTCAAGGCGTGCGCCACCAAGCCTGGCTTGTAATTTTTTATTTTTTAAAGGTGGTGTTTATCTCATAAATTGATGTGAGGTTGGCATTTTGTGGAAGAGCTTATATGAAGGCGAACAGGATTTACCCTAAGCGTCCATCCAGTTTCTGAATAGCAGAAGCTGAGGTGGGAATTGGAGAGCAGATGAATTAGTGTGGATGGAACATGTGTGCTTATATGTGTGGGGTCTGGCTCAATGTAAAGGTTTCAAATAGCTCAAGTCTGGAGGTCTCTTCTGTGATATCCAATTCTCACCTTGATCATAAAATCCCAGGCAACAAGATGAACACTTGCAGCCTCCACAGTGTCCACCTCCATGGCCATGAAAGGTGACAAGTGACCCTACAGAAGCTATATTGTGATTAGGGACAGCTAGCTGCCTTGGCCACCTGGCTGGAACTTCATGGAGGCTTCTCTGGCCTGGATGTCCTTTGTTCTTCCAAGGGACACTTGCCTGCAGCATGTTTTCTTGGCAGGGCTGCTTTTCTGTTTGTCATCCTGCTGGTCTCATGGCTCCCAGTGACTCCCAGGTCTCCTCATTTGAGCCCTGAAGGGAAACCTGTTAGATATGAATTCTTTATTGATTTTATGATGGTGACCTCTGACCAGACAGCTTCAGTTCCCTGGTCCCCAAAGGCCTTCTTGTCTTGTCTTGTGGGTTGGTGACCTCACCCTGGCTGTCAGTTTCAGGGATCCAATGACTCACTGTGGGGTAAATCAACAGCCTGGCAGATGTCTGGCTCCTAAGCTCTCTGAGGATGCTCTCTAAGGATGTGGTGCCATGACCTTTCACCCTTCAGGAGGGCTCTTATTAGTGAATCCCTTTCCCCAACAGTGCTTCACATGTGCTTCAACCTTCAAACCATTCAGCCCTGATGGTGCTTTTCCTGACTCTTCTATCCTTGTTTCTCTTTGTTCCTCTCTCCCTCTGTCTGTCTGTCTGTCTCTCTCTTTCTCTGTGTGTGTGTTGACAAGGTCTTGCTTTGTAACCCAGGCTGGCCTCAAGCTCACAATCTTCCTGCCTCCTGAATTCTCCTGAATGCTGAGATTCCAAGTATGTGTCACCACACCTAGCTTTCCTGTTCTTGAAAATTCTTTAGTAACCCCCTGCCTCCCCCACCACCCCTAGCATGCCAATATACACATAAGCAGCACTTGTCTTTCTTTTTCAGGTCTATGTGTCCTGCCTCTTCCCTTAGGCTTGTCTGCTTTTTATCAGATATGCTTACTTGTTCTAAAAGCCTGAACAAATTACTTAATACTCTGGGCTTGGGTTTCTCGCATCTGTAAACTGTGTGTAAAGATAATTATATTTTAGTATTGTTGTGGGGATTCTTTAACTATGTGAGCAATTACTGTATACATTCATTGGTAAAGAATTGGAGCAGGACAGGAAGAATGAAAGTCTCCTTTGGCTACTGTCTCCATGAGTCCTAGTTTGATGTGGTCTTTGGAAATTTCTTCTGTGTATTTTCATGTCTACTTACATGAATGTGTGTGTGTACATGTTTTTGAAATAGCTATAATTTAAAGATGATGGGGTGGGGAGATATTTGTGGACCAAGTGAAGTAGTTTTTTAATGCCTATATCTTTCACAAAAGTACATCCATAGATAAGGTTTAAAAGTGAAAGGATGGGTAGTAATAATATAGTTACATACAGGGAGATATCAAAAAACAAATCAGCTAAAAGAGTTGAAATCATGACAGGTGTGGGGGCACACATCATTAATCCCAGCATTGAGCACTTGGGAAGCTGAAGTAGGAGGATTGCAGTGAGTGGCACAAACCTGAGATACATAATGAACTCTCCGTCAGCTTGGGCTAGAGTGAGACCCTGCCTCAAAAAAGGGGTGGGGCTGGAGAGATGGCTTAGTGGTTAAGGCACTTGTCTGCGAAGCTTAAGGATCCAGGTTTGATTCCCCAGTATCCACATAAGCCAGATGCACAAGGTGGAGTATGTGTCTGGAGTTCGTTTGCAGTGGCTAGATGCCCTGGTGTGCTCGTTCTCTCTCTCTTCCTTTCTCTCTCTCTCTCTCTCTCAACAAATAAAGTAGAAGGAAGGAAGGAAGGAAGGAAGGAAGGAAGGAAGGAAGGAAGGAAGGAAGGAAGAAGGAAAGAAAGAAGAAAAAAGGAAGTTAAAAGTAATGGAGAGAAGAGTGAGGGTTATTATTTTTTTTCTAGTTACTTCATCCAAATTATTTGACATTCATTTGTATGTGTTACTTCTATTAAAATCCTGAAAATAGGGGCTGGAGAAATGGCTCAGCAGTTAAGGCACTTATCTGCAAAGCCTAAGGACCAGAGTTTGATTCCCCAGTACTCACGTTAAACCAGCTGCACTAAATGGTGCATGCATCTGGAGTTTGTTCACAGTGGCAGGAATCTCTGGTGCACCCATACTCACTCTGTGTCTGCCTCTTTCTCAGTCTCTCTCTCTCAAATAAATAAATAAGTAAATAAATAAAAATTTTAAAATATCTTCAAAATAGGGGCTGGAGAAATGGCTCAGCAGTTAAGGTGCTTGCCTGTAAAACCTAACAACCTGGGTTTGATTCCCTCATACTGACAAAGTCAGAGTGGCACATGCAGCTGGAGTTCATTTGCAGCAGCTGGAGGCCCTGGTGTGCCCATTTTTCTCTTTGTGTCTCTCTTCTCTCTCTGCCTGCAGATAAATAAATAACAATATTTTAAATCCTCAAAATAGTCCAATTGTGCTCTATGGTAATCATATCAATATCCCCTTGTCTACCCATTCATGTGAATTTTGCACACTTCCTATCTTTTCTCTCCACTCTTATAGTCCAGGCTTGTCCAGCCCTTCTGCTTTCATGCCTCCACCCATTTGTTCTCCACATTCATGGTGATATGTTTAATTAGACTGTGTTTCACTTAAAACTTTCTGAAGCACACTGGTAATTCCAGCATTCAGGAGGCTGAGGAAAAGGGGTCACAAATTCCAGGCTAGCCTGAGTTACATTGTGAGACCTTATCCAAAAAAAATTAAAAACAAAAATAAAAATTGAGGGCTGGGCATGGTGGCACATGCCTTTAATCCTGGTACTCACGAGGCTGAGGTAGAAGGAGCACCATGAGTTTGAGGCCACCCTGAGACACAGAATGAATTCTAGGTCAGCCAGGGCTAGAGTGAGACACTACCTCAAAAAACCTGAATAAAATAAATAAAAATAAAAACTGAGGCTGGGCGTGGTGCCACATGCCTTTAGTCCCAGCACTTGAGAGGCAGAGGTAGGAGGATCGCCATGAGTTCAAGGCCACCCTGAGACTGCATAGTGAATTCTAGTGAATTCCAGGTCAGCCTGGGCTAGAGTGGGACCCTACCTCTAAAAACAAAACAAGAACAAAAAAACAAAACAAACAAACAAAAAAACCCTAAGACTTGCCAAGGATAAAGGTTTAGCCAGTGGTGGCACATGCCTTTAATCTCAGCACTTGGGAGGCAGAGGTAGGATTGCCATGAGTTCAGAGCCACCCTGAGACTACGTAGTGAATTCCAGGTCAGCCTGGGCCAGAGTGAAAACCAACCTAAAAAAAAAAAAAGATTTGGCACAAGGTACTCAGCAAGGCCGGCTCCATGTCCCTCTTGGTGCCAGCTCCAGGCATGACGCACCATCATCAATACATACTGTAATGTCTTCCACCCACCTCCAGTTGCACCTCCTGTCACAGCTGCCCTCCCTGTTTCGCAGACCAAAGCCATTCCCAGTGTGTGTCTCTATAACATGAGCCATAACTCAGGACATAATGTTCTATACTTTGTTCTTTTAACCATGTCTTAGAGACCTTCTTTTGTCAACCCACATGAGTTTTCCTCACCCTTTTTATTAGTTAGTTCGCTTTGCTTTGGTGCTAGGGATAGAACCCAGGGCCTCATGCACTCCAAGCACCTGTTTTACTGCTGAGCTGCACCCTAAGCACCTTTTTAGTCTTTTTAACTGCTACATAGATTAAATTGTGTCAGGTATATGAATGTACCTTGCATATTGCCTGACATGTGGGAATGTTCAATGAATGTACTTTGTTTCACTTCAGTTCCCATCATCCCAACGTAACAGAGAAACTTACCCTATAACACTGTGGTTGTAAGAATCCCCACCACTCTTGCAGCTATGCAATAGTTTTTGAATGGATCATGAATCTGATGTCACTGTCCTCACCCTTCCTTTAGATTCTTTCTCCAGCTCCCTTCAGACCCTTCCTTTGTTCTGTTTGAACACACCCAGCTCTCCCACATACTGTGTTTACTAGCTTTTTCCTGACAGGCCCTCTCCTGCCTCCTCCCACTATCTCCTGGTACAAAGTTCTCCTCTTCCCCAGACATCTCCTGTAAAGTTTTCCTAAACTGCCCTCCCCTACAGGAACCCTCAGGGCCTGGACCACTCTCCTATTTGGTTTGAAGGGCTCAGGTCATGTCATTCCTTGACTGGCAACTGGCAGCTCAGGCTTTTTTATTTTATTTATTTATTTATTTTTTTTAAGGTAGGGTCTCACTCTCACTCTAGCCCAGGCTGACCTGAAATTCACTATGTAGTCTCAGGCTGGCCTCCCAAGCGCTGGGATTAAAGGCATGAGCCATCACTACTGGCTAAACTCAATCTTTTGAAGGAAATGTTTTAGCTTAGTGCTTAGCATGTCATCTATTGGAATAAAAAGGTTGGGGGAGATGGGTATGGTGACACATGCCTAGCCATTGGGAGACAGAAGCAGGAGGATCAGTAGTCAATCAGGAGACAATCTCAGCTACATAGTAAGTTCAAGACCAGCCTAGCCTATATGGAACCCTTCTTTAAAACAAAACAAAATGAGTGGGGTGTGGGGAGAATGAAAATCCCTCACTTCTTAAATGTCTCATCTCTTTCTTCTACTTCAGATCCTTCACCTTTCTCCTCCCAGGTGTAGATGGCAGATCTATCTTCATGGCCTTCTTGGAGCCACCTCAAGAGCTTTTGTGAGTTCTTTTTCCTCTGTAGCTCCTTCCTGCCCTTCACAGCCCACACACCCAGCCCTGGGGCAGGGAGCAGGAATGGGTGTTAACACCTCTACCAAGCCCTGGTTTCAAAGACACTCACAGAGGTGTGCAGAGATGGCAGATAAAAGGGTGCCAGATGTCAGCTCTGAGCAGGGAGGAGCTTTCAGAGGGGAGCTGAGAGGCCAAGGCCAGTCTGGGGCCAGCTTTCCCTCCCGGAGATGCAGGGTGGGGCTGAAGGGTGAGTTGGAGGCCTTCTGAGGCTGGACAGTGATGGGAGTCAGGGAATCAGAAGGAGAGGCTGCTTTACTAATTGTCCAGCTGGGTGGCTGGCAGGATGCCTGTGATATTTTGGCGACAGGTCATCAGGGAAGAGGAAGGAAGGGAGGGAGGGAGTCTGTCCTGTGGGCCAAGACCTAGAGACACAGGGAGCTGGCTCTGGCTCTGGGGCTCATGTGGCTTTTCTAGGTCACTGTGTGACCCTCCCCCTCACCAGCCAGACTGTTGTGCCTTGCTTTCTTTCATGTTTCTGACTTGGTTTCTCTGAGTCACACAGTCCATGCTGAGTCCCTGGGAATCAGGGTCTAACACTGCTGGGGGAAGGAGCTGACTCTGGGGCAAGCTGACTGGCCAGTTTGCCTAACCTAATTTTGTATGCAAATAAGCTCCTTACTCGGTTGGCCCCCAGTTTCCTTCAGGTACCTGGGGTGTTGTATACTCACCTGGAACAGGTAAAAGATCAGAGAAATTTAAAAACAAGCAAGCAAACAAAAACCCAACAACAACAAAAAACAATCGTAAAGGCCAGAGAGATGGCTCAATGGCTAAAACCTGGGTTTGGATCTGAGAGCCCAAGCAAAGCTGATGCTACAGGACCAGCATCTGTAATCCCAGCACACACATGGGGAGAAGGCAGTGACAGGAGAATTGCCCTGAAGCTTGCAGGCCTGGCAAATGCAGCAGTGAACAAGAGACTGCCTCGAGCAAGACAGAAAGCAAGGGTTCATGCACACACACCTTGAAATTATAAATTACTGATGTTAATATGAATTCTTCTTGCTCTTTTTGGTTTTACCTCTACTCATAACACTGTATGCTCATCTGGGCGGGCAGATTACAACAGGCAACTCAACTTCACACAGCCAACCTTCTTTTAAAAAAAATATTTGAGAAGATGCAGAGATAGAGAGAGAGAGAGAGAGAGAGAGAGAGAGAGAGCAAGAATGCAAATGGGTGCTCCAGATGCACATGGTGGTGTATGTGTCTGGAGTTCATATGCAGTGGCTAAAGGCCCTGGTATGTCCATTCTCTCTCTCTTCTCTAATAACTAAATAAGTAAAACTTAAAAAAATAAAGCAAACAAAAAACTCTACTTTGAAGAATTCTTTCAGGCTAGAATTCTGGATGTGAATTAAGTTCTTCCAATTTGATGAACCTATGTGAGATTTGAGAGGCAGACCTGAAGATGAGGTCATTGTGCTACAGAAGGAGGTGGCAGACAGAGGGACAGTGGTTGCTGTATTCTGACCTTTGGGGATCAACCTTGAAGCAAACACTGTTGGCTAGGACTGCCTGACTTTAATTCTCCAGCCCTCTGGCCTTTTCAAAAGTTTATCTTTCGCTTGCTTTTTATTTATGTATTTGCAAGAAGGGAGAAAGAGAAAGAGAGAGAGAGCTAGCTAGCTCCCTGGTACCTCTTACCAATGCAAGCAAATGCTTGCAAAGCCAGATGGCCCCTGTCTGATTCTCTACCAGTTAGGTCACTTGTTTGGATCTTCACTTCTTGTTTATAATATAAGTGTTAAGCTCTATGCTGTTAGTGTCTCTTCAACCTCTCATGTTCTATTACTATATGATTAACTGAACTTCCTAATAAGAGTGAGAGCAGGATGAAATCAGCTGTGTGTGCTGCACCTGAAGATCCTGGGCACGTGAACAAATAGCTTGCTTGGAAGAGGAAGTAGACATGAAAATGAGAAGCTCGTTGTGAATGTAAATAACGTGAAGGAGGATGAGAATTAGACAAAGTCTAGAGAGGAAAGACTCTGAGAGGATAAGTTTCTAAATACAGAAATTGAGCCTTGTAGTTTCCCACTTGTAGATCAGAACAAACACCAGACTTGGTGTTAATCCCAGCTCTCAGGAGACTGAGGTAGGAAGATCCCTGTGTGTGGCTGGGGCTTGGCCCGTCTCACTATGTCTGCCATTTTCAATTTCCAGAGCCTGCTGACCGTCATCTTGCTGCTTATATGTATATGTGCTTACATCCAGTCCTTGGCACCCAGTGTCCTGGACAGAAATAAGGCTGGATTGTTGAGGATATTTTGGAAATGTGCCAGAATTGGTGAAGGAGAAAGTCCGTATGTCGCAGTGTGCTGTGTAGTGATGGCCTTTGGCCTTCCTTTTCAAGCAGTAGCTTGGAAAAAGTGACACTTGAATTTCCATCATATTTCACTATAAACAAGGACTTGCCTTCAGAAATAGTAGGAAGAATGGCTAACCCGTTTATCTGTGCACATTGGATGAGACAACTTTCCAGATGGTATTCTCTATTTTCATGTCACTGGACCAATGATGTGTATATTAAGATGCAACCATTTAATACAGAGTTTGAAAGCCTGTAACAATTACCTTCAGCGCTGTTACTCAGTATGATGTTCTGCAAATGTGCTTCTCTTTTGAAGTAAGGCAGCTTACAGGCACATTGCAGAAGCAAAATTGGGGAATGACTCCATTCCTTCCACTGGGACTTGGAAATGACACATCTCTTCAGAATGGCTATGGAGAAAAATTATTTTTTTGTTGTGGATTGCATTTGTATTACTAATTTTGCTTTTCAGCTGACCACATTTTTATCCTTAACCAGAATACCTCTACTTTTAGGAAATTCTGCAGTTTTTTTTTCAGGTTTTTAAAATGTTTAAAACAAACCAGGCATGATGGCATATGCCTTTAATCCCCAGCGTTTAGGAGGCTGAGGTGGTAGGATCAGCATGAATTCGAGGCCAGCCTAGATTTACAGAATGAGTTCCAGGTCATCCTGGGCTAGAGTGAGACCCTATCTCAAAAAAAAAAAAAAAAAAAAAAATTAAAACAAGCCTATGTAATTCTTAAGCACTAATATAAATGAGACGACTTACAAGTAGAGCTGAGAAAATGTTCAAACAACATATGTGTGAGGCCTCTGGTCAAGTGTGGACACATGATTTACGTGTGACCAGCTATTTGCCATTCTTTGAAAAAGAAAATGTTGTTAAAATGCAAAAAGCAAAATTGAACAATTATAGAATGATGATTCTAAATATTTTTTCCTTACAATGCCATGTCTTCTAAATAGAACATTTTTTGTAACTGCGCCAATGAAGTGTATTTTTTCTTTAATACAGCACTTTAAGTCTAGTTTATGTTCTGTCAACTTGAACTGGAATCTCTTGTATAACTTCTTAGGTAACAGACTCACGTACTTAATCTGTGCACTCTGGTCCAAGTATCTGAGCTTTGATATTGAAGGAAGAGTTTTATAAATTTTTAATGTAGGCAAGAAAAATATTAGAACTGTAACTTGCAAGGCAGTTGTAAGTTTGTGGCTAACATCTCCTAAGATTCAATGAAATTTCACTTGCTATTAGAACTTAAATCTCAGTTAAAAATACTAATGCCAGGCACGGTGGCGCACACCTTTAATCCCAGCACTTGGGAGGCAGAGGTAGGAGGATTGCCATGAGTTTGAGGCCACCCTGAGACTCATAGTGAATTCCAGGTCAGCCTGGGCTACAGTGAGACCCTACCTTGAAAAACCAAACCAAACCAAACCAAACCAAAACAAAACAAAACAAAAAACAAAAACCAAAAACCTTATGATCATTTGTACTTATTAATTACTCTTTATGGATATCAAATTCCCTATAAAAGTACACAGGAACAACATGTTAATAAAAGTGGGGCTGAGGAGCTCGATGGCTCTGTGGTTGAGAGTGCATCACCTATGCATGAGGACCTGGGACAACCTGAACTCGTCTCCCCAGAGCCCACGTAAGCTGCATGTGGCCGTGCACATCGTAACCCTAACGTGCAGTGTGGTGGAAACTGGGCTCACTGACCAAAAACCACAGCTTCAGGTTTAGGGAAAGCGCCCGTCTCAAAAATGTCATGGATAAGCAACAGAGAATGACACCCAAAGTTCTCCTGTGGCCTCTGCATGCACACATACCCTTATATACATGTATACACTCAAAGAATAGAATGTGAGGCAGAGCCTCACTGTGTACCCCAAACTGCCACCACAAACAGCCAAGTCACCAGTTTTTGAAGACTGTTTTAAGATATTTTTAATTCAGTGAAGTCTCTAGGCAAACTTACTTTGTTTTGTTTCCAAAGAACTGCAGGGTTTGGACATATTCCTTTTAATATTCAGTGAGTATTTTTTTTTTTTTGGCATGGGATGCTGTGGTAATTATTTTTATTATAAACTGCAGCCTGGGCTTTACATTGGGTCAAGAGTTTTTCAGAAATATGGCTTGTCAGCATATTTGTGCAGAGTAAGTCACCTTTCTGGGTCTGCTTTCTGGTGCCATCTGTTCTCCATCTCTGCTACCAGCCAGATTTTTCTGAAAGCTTTATCAACTTTTTAAAAATGCTAACACAAATCTATTATGAAAGGGAGAGACTAAAGAATTCATCTGAAGGCATTCTCTTTAAAAGAAATTGGCATTTCCTTTAATGTATCTGCATTCCCCCTGCCACCAAGTCAACACTCCCAGTCAACACTGAATCCTGTTCTCCAAACTAGAAGTGTTGAGCCCCCGAAAGTTCAGGCCTTTGTCTTTTGGTAGGCAGGCCATCCTGTGATGTGGAAGAGCAGGGTTGGTCAACTGATTTTTCCAGTGGTCGGCTTCTGCCCCTGAGCCTTGTGCAGGCTGCTCACAAATCAAGTGATCCCTGCCTACCTCTGGCTGTAGAATGTCAACATCATGTTTCTTAATTTGCTTAGATCCTTCAGGCTTTAAATGTGGCAGTGACAATGACATGTTTTCTTCCCAGGCAACCTTTCAATGATGGTCTTCAAAAGGCCACATAATCTGGAATTCATCCACATCCAGTGTGTTATTAATACCTATTCTGTCATGGCAGACACTAACCTGAAGGCTCTACTATTCTCAAATTTGAATGGTTCCTTCTGGAAATGTCAGTGAGCTGCATTTTATAATAGATTCCTTCATCTCTGTGATAGGACAATTAGTGTAGCTTCAGATTAACTTTTCAAAGTTTACAAAGTCAAAAAGGAATAGATCTCTGGCTTCCCTTATGAAAGATATTAAACTTTCCATCAGGAAGTATTTATATGCTTTATATTGTATGATTCTATAGAAAATAGGTACAGCTTTTTCCTTGTAATCATAGTTTAGCGCATATGAAGGATGAAGTTAATACATACAAAATATGTGATAAATTATTGAGATAATCCCAGGTTTGGGGGGAAAAATCAAGGGTGGTAATTCAGTGATGGCACAAACTTCTGAAAGAGCAGAAAGCTGAATTTGACAGCCTGCAGAACCACAGTGGTGTGTGTTGGGGACTGTGTGCACTGAGTTGGCTGTGCCACTTAGAACTTGTGAATTATCAAGACATAAACCATAAGGACCTAGAGAATTGTGTTTTTATTTGTTCCTATTACCTACCTCAAAATCCAACTCAGGCACGTTTCCACTCCTGCCTCGCACAAGTCCATTGGAAGGGAAGTAAAACCCCTCTTGGTGAATGTGCTATGCGGGCAAGGCTGCCTGCTTCCATGATCGCCTGAATTTAGCACTGGGAATGTAACAGTTGCTCTCCTGAGACCGCCTGTGTGGTACATAGAGCCCGTTAGCATCAAGCCGGTGTTTGCCAGATCTCCAGTAGCTTGTGTTCCATCCACGCTCAGAGCAGCTCGGACTGACATGGCACTCAGCCGCACAAGAAAGGGGTGTTTGCGATGCCACATGTCTGGGAGCCACAAGATACTTCCAAGAATAAAAGGGCATTTCCTAAAAACCTTTGAGAAGTTACTGGATCCTAGCAAGCTGAAGAAGGAATGGGAAGTTCTAGGGAATTGCTCGTTGATATCCATCCAGTAACAAAAATGCCCCCCTCCGCCCCCCAAAATGTTGCTTATTATTTAAGGTGAAAACTGTACAGCCATGTTGCCTTAACCTGAACATCACTACTAGTTTCAGAGAATGAGCTTCCAGGGGTTGATTTTTACTTTGCCCCAAACTGATTCTAGTACCTTCTGGAAGAAACAGAAATATGTTTCCTTTTCTTAAGAGAGTGTAGGGGCTGGAGAAATGGCTTAGTGGTTAAGCGCTTGCCTGTGAAGCCTAAGGACCCTGGTTCAAGGCTCGATTCTCCAGGACCCACATTAGCCAGATGCACAAGAGGGCGCATGCGTCTGGAGTTCATTTGCAGTGGCTGGAAGCCCTGGCACGCCTATTCTCTCTCTCTCTGTCTGCCTCTTTCTGTCTCTGTCACTCTCAAATAAAAAAAAAATGAACAAAAGAGAGTGTAGGTAACCATTTTGATCTGATTAGTTCATGTCTGGTGTGTAATTAAAAGAAAAAAAAAATCGCCAGTCTTGGTGGTGCACACTTTAATCCCGGCATTTAGGAGGAAGAGGTAGGAGAATCGCCATGATTTCAAGGCCACTCTGAGAATACATAGTGAATTCCAGATCAGCCTGAGCTAGAGAGAGACCATGCCTTGAAAAACAAAAACAAAAACAAATCAGCTGGGCGTGGTGGTGCATACTTTTAATCCCAGCACTTGGGAGGCCAAGGTAGGAGGATTGCTGGGAGTTTGAGGCCAGTTTGAGACTAATTCTAGTTCAGCCTACCTCAAAAAAGCAAACAAGCTGGGAGTGGTTGCATCTTTGATGGGATTAGTGCCATATTTTTTTAAATAATTTTTTAATTAAAAAATAAATTTAAATAGTTTAATTTTTGTTTATTTTATGTATTTATTTTACTTACAGAGAGAGAAAGAGGCACAGAAAGAGAGAGAGAGAGAATGGGTGCGTGAGGGCCTCCAGCCACTGCAAATGAACTCCAGATGCATGGGTCCCCTTGTGCATCTGGCTAACATAGGTCCTGGGGAATCGAGCCTAGAACCGGGGTCCTTAGGCTTCACAGGCAAGCACTTAACCGTTAAACCATCTCTCCAGCCTGAAACTTAAATATTTTAAAAAGCCTGGCATGGTGGTGCATGCCTTTAGTCCCAGCAGAGGCAGAGGTAGGAGGATCACCAAGAGTTCGAGGCCACCCTGAGACTACATAGTGAGTTCCAGGTCAGTCTGGACTAGAGTGAAACCCTATCTAGAAAAACCAATAAATAAATAAATAAATAATCAGAGCAAAGTTCAAGTCCTTATTTTGGTCTCTAAAGTCCTGCTTCTAGGTGGTTCCCCAAAGCATGTCAAACCATTCTCACATTTCATAATTCATAATAATTATTCCCACTTCTGGATCTTTTCACATGCCATTGCTGCTACCTAGATGGGTCTTCCCCAACTCTTCTCACTGCTGGGTCCTTTTCATCAGTCAGAGCTCATCTCAAAGGCCACTTCCTTAGTGAAGATTTTTCTGACACCCTATTAAAACTGCACACCTCCTCCAGCTAATTCCTCATACATTACCACTTTATATCCCTCAAAGCACTTATCATAACCTATAATTAACTTCTTAATTTATTTGTTTACTTGCCTATTGTTGGTCTCTGCCATTGGAATTTCAACTGTCAGAGGACAAGAGACCATGTCTGACTTGTTTTCTGCTGTGTCCCTAACTTTGTGACAGTGCTAGGTGCATAGTAGTTGTTTAGTAAGTAGCTGGGGAATGATGCAACGGGTGAATAAATGCACAGCTCTTAAAGGGCTGCTGCTGAGGGGCGATGGGGAAAAGCCCAGGGAACACTGGGAAGACAGGAAGGAATAGTGGCTAGAGGATGGATAAAGAAGTACTGGGGACGTTACAGAGAGGGTTGTTAGAAGGAATTGAACAAATGAGCATCCAGGATGGAGAAGGCCCAACTCTCAGAGCAACTGATTTGCTTAACAGAGACTTAAAGGAAAGAGAGGGGTTTTCCAAGAAAGATAGAAAAGAAAGTAATGGGCTGGAGGTAGAGGGTAGCTCAGTGATAGAATGTTTCCCTCACATGGGTATCACTGGTTTTGATCCCCAGCACTGCAACAAAAACAAGGACAAAAAATTGGAAAAAAATTTTCTTGTTTAAAAAGAGAAAGCAGAGTGTCAGAATAAAGGATGTTTAACCTGGGCGTGGTGGTACACACCTTTAATGAAGAAGTAGGAGGATTACCATGAATTTGAGGCCAGCCTGAGACTATACAGTGAATTCCAGGTCAGTCTGGGCTAGAGTGAGACCCTATCTCATAAAACAGAGCTGGAGAGATGACTTAGTGGTTAAGTCCCTTGCCTGTGAAGCCTAAGAACCCAGGTTTGATTCTCCAGGTCCCATGTAAGCCAGATGCACATGGTGGCACATGCGCCTGGAGTTTGTTTGCAGTGGCTAGAGGCCCTGGCTCGCTCACTCTTACTCTCTGTCTCTAATAAACAAGTAAAAAATAAATCAGAAAAAAAAATAAACAAAGCCAGGCATGCTGACGCACGCCTTTAATCCCAGCACTCGGGAGGCAGAGGTAGGAGGATCACTGAGAGTTCAAGGCCACCTTGAGACTACAGAGTGAATTCCAGGTCAGCTAGAGTGAGACTCTACCTCAAGAAAGCAAAAAATAAAATAGTATAAAATAATAAATAAAACAAAAATTAAAATTAAAAAAATAAAGGATATTTATAAGAAAGAACATAGGGCCAGCCCCAGATACAGTGCTCCAGATATAGCTTAGTAGTAGATTATACTTCAGCCCAAATCTTTCTCACCAGTTGTTTGGTCCTAGTCAAATCCCTCACCATTCTAGAATTTGAGCATCAAAGGGCTGGATGTGGCCCAGAGCTGTTCTAGTATTAAATGAGAGGATAGACTTTGAGGGGGAAAGTCCTATAACAGGTCTTGTTTTTGAGCATCAGGATCAGTTAGATTGATTAATCTGACTGAATCTTCCTCTGTCTCCACCTCAGTCCCAGCTCTCCTAAATCTGAGCTCCCATCAGGGAGGTTCAACCTGGAGTTCTTGGAGCAGTTGCTTCTGAGAACTTCTAGGTATGTTAAAGAGCACTCACTGTAAGTTGCAGTCTTTTTTATTTTATTTTAAATATTTTTATTTATTTATTTATTTTTGGCTTTTTGAGGTAGGGTCTCACTCTAGTCCAGGCTGACCTGGAACTCACTATGTAGTTTCAGGGTGGCCTCCAACTCATGGCGATCCTCCTACCTCTGCCTCCCAAGTGCTGGGATTAAAGGCAAGCACCAACATGCCTGGCTAAATATATATATTTGATTTTTATTTTTTTATTTGGGAGAGAGTGAGAGATATATAAATAGGCAGGTAGAGAGAGAGAGAGAGAGAGAGAGAAAGAGATAGAATGGGTGTGCTGGGGCCTCCAGCTACTGCAAATGAACTCCAGATTCGTGCGCCCCTACTGCATCTGGCTCACATGGGTCCTGGGGAGTCGAACCTGTGTCTTTTAGTTTTGTAGGCAAGTGCCTTAGCTGCTAAGCCATCTCTCCAGCACAGTTGCAGTCTTTTTTAAGGAATAAGAAACTATAGAAGCAATTAGGATTGAAGGACACCTTTGGGAAGGCCATGGTGAGGGGGAATTGAATTTGTGCTTCTTACCTCCTAGGACTTATTCCCTCACTTTCAGTTTTCTCCGCACCTCCAAAATTCTTTGTTCGGGCTTTTTATTTCCCTCTCACTCAACCCAACCCTCCCTCCATTTACAGGTCACCTTTTCTAAGAGGCCTGAAACTTTCCCTCTTATTCTGTCCTCCAGTCTGCCAACAGAATCTTCAATACACCCTTTCCCCCCTCAGTGAACTTGATGATGGAGACACCTTATCTGTCTTATTACACTCCCATATTTAGTAATGACAGATTTGGGGTGATGATGGATACACTTTACGTGCCTTGTCACACTTCCTAAGGGCAGGGACCATGACTGTTCTGATTGGTCTCCCAAACACCTTCTCATTCTTCCCTCTCCTCCTTGCAGGCCTAAAGACTTAAAGACTGTTTAAAAGGATGACATGTTACTGATATGGAGGAAAGGCAGGCTAGAGGAGAAACAAAAGGAGAAAAGAAAAAATGGAGAAGAAGAAGGAAGAAAAGGATGAACTAGGCCTGGTCGCACTCCCAACATTCCCCAGCAGCATGTTAGGGTCTTGTGCTACATAACACAACACCATAAGTATGGCATACTAGAAGGAGTGTAAAGGGGTGGGAACAATTGTGAGGAAGGAGATGTGCCTCCTAACAGTCAACTGGAGCAAGCAAGGCCAAGTCAACAAACACAAAATTTCCTGTACCCTTCCATTTATGGTAATTGAATGAACTCAGAGGAGGATCCTTTAATGAAGTACACTTATTAGGGAGTGTGGAGAGGGGGGGGGAAGGTCTTGAGAAGTGAACTATTTGCTGGCAGAGTCCCTGTCCAAATGCCTTTTCCTTTATCTGTGTCATAGAACCATTAGGTGTGAATACATGATAATCAGGGTAAAGGCTGGGAGCCAGAATCCTCACCATCTGGTGATAGAGGGGAAATGGCAACAGAAGGTGATGGGAGGGGATTATGACAGAAATACATTATTTATATGTTAGAAAATTGTCCAATTAAAAAAAAAAGCTGGGCATGGTAGTACATGCCTTTAATCCCAGCACTGAGAATTCCAGGTCATCCTGAGCTACAGCGAGACCCTACCTCAGAAAACAAAACAAAAGAAGAAGAAGAGGAGGAGGAGGAGAAATGACAACTGATCATGAACTTCTGTGACTGAATGTCACATCTCATGTCACATGAGCATTCCCCAGCATCTGCCACTAAGGAAAGATGATTGAAAAGGATTAAGAATGTCCATCTGTTAAATTAAAAAAAAAAAGGAGGAAAAAAAAAAGAATGTCCACCTGCCATTTAGCAGTCCATCGCCTTAACCACTCGGCCACCTCATCCTCCCACCTGTCATTTAGAAGGTATAAGTAGAGTCAGTCAAAAGATCATTTGCCCAGTCAGTGATAAATAACTCATGAGCTAGGTAGAGACATTGAGACATTGTTCTAGGCACTGTTCCAGGTGTATGTTGGGCAGCAGTGAGTGTGAAAGTTAAGTTCCTGCTCTTTTACTACCTGTTGGCTAGGAACAGTAAATGCATTAAATAGGTAGGTCACGGAAGACCTTGACAATAAATCTGATTAAGGAGATAATGAATGCCTTTGAGGAAAACAACTTAAAATATAAGTGGCATGAGGTCTTCTATCGGGCTGAGAATGTAGCTCAGTGGTAGATCATTTGCCTAGTATGTGCAAGGCCATGGATTCAGTCCCCAGCCAAGAAAAAAAAAAAAGGTCTCTCTGACTAGATCACCTTTGGTTTGAGACCTGAAGGAGATGATAGGGAGAGCCATGAAGTTCAAAAAAGGAATAATAAGATTCTCAGCAGCTAGGTCAACCTTAAGGAATACAAAATAGAAGGCACTGCAGCTTGAGAAGGAATCAAATGGGAGGGTCAGGTCTACTGAACACACCATGATGCAAGAAACATGTAAGAGTTTTGAAAACTGCTGATGCTAGGCACCCATGCCCAGAGGTTCTGATCGTTGGTTTAAAGTGTTACCTGGGCAATTGAATTTTCCTAAATGGTTCTAATTTGTAACCCATGCTGTGAATCACTGACAAGAGACCTCGAGGTCCATGTCAGGGTACTTGGATTGATGGCAATAGTAACAAGGTCCCTGAAGGACCTAGTACTCCAGGCACAGATCCAGATAAACTCATTGTTAAGAGATTTTGAAGGTAGAGAAGGAGATAAGAAAATGAAACAATCCAAAGGAAAAGAGAGGCACTAAAATCCAGAAACCAGAATAAAATAGACAAGTGCAGGTGAATGTGGTGGTGCTCACCTATGATCCTAAAAGTTGGGAGGCTATGGAAGAAGATCTAAAGTTTGAGGCTAATCTGGGCTACATATCAAGTTCCAGGCCATCCTGAGGCTACATAGTAAGATTTTGAAAAAAAATTTTTTAAGTGACAGGTGTGGTGGTGCACTTGGGAAGCTGAGGTAGGCGGATCACCATGACTTTGAGGCCAGCCTGTGACTACAGAGTAAGTTCCAGATCAGCCTTGGCAGGAGTAAGATCCTACCTCAAAAACAGAAATAAATAAAGATAAATAAAAAATAAAACAGCAGGGCTAGAGAGATGGCTTAGTGGTTAAGTGCTTGCCTGTGAGGCCTAGGGACCCTGGTTCGAGGCTCGATTCCCCAGGACCCACGTTAGCCAGATGCACTAGGGGGCACACGTGTCTGGAGTTTGCAGTGGCTGGAGGCCCTGGTGCACTCTCTCTCTCTCTGCCTCTTTCTCTCTCTGTCTGTCGCTCTCAAATAAATAAATAAAAATGAACAAAAAAATAAAAAATAAAAAACATGTGTCCTAGTTTTCTATAGCCACTGTAACAAAATTATCACAGATTAAGTGCCTTAAAGCAATTTACACTTACTGTCATAAATCTGGCCAGGCATAGTGGCACATGGCTTTAATCCCAGCACTAGGGAGGCAGAGGTAGGAGAATGGCTGTGAGTTCTAGGCCACCCTGAGACTACATAGTAAATTCCAGGTCAGCCTGGACTAGAGTGAGACCCTACCTCAAAAAAACAAAACAAAATGAAACAAAAGTCTGGACAGAACATCACTGGGATAAAATCAAGGTATCAACATGGCATAGCTCTTTTTTATTTTATTTAGTTTTTCGAGGTAGGGTTTCACTCTAGGTATAGCTCCTTTTGAAGGCTCTAGTGGATAAGCCATTCCCCTGGCTGTTACATCTTCTCAAGGCTGCCTACTCCCTTAAATGGTAGGTCCCTTCCTCAGCTGTCAAAGCCAGCAACTTCAGGTCAAGAACTTTAACAGGGCTGGAGAGATGGCTCAGTGGTTAAGGCACTTGCCTGAAATACCTAATGACCTGGGTTTCGTTCTCCAGTACCCATGTAAAACCAGATGCACAAAGTGGTGTGTGCATCTGGAGTTTATTTATAGCTGCTGGAGGCCTTGGCATACTCATTCTCACTTCTCTCTATTTCTACCTCTGCTTGTAAATAAATAAAATAAAATAACTTCTCATGATGCTGGTTATCCTCTCAGCTCCCACCCTCTACTTTTCAGAAATCTTGGATTATATAGTATGTACCTAGATAGTCTGGAATAGTCTCACTAGTTTAAGCTCAATTGATACCCAAACATAGTTCCATCTGCAAGTGCATTTCCACATAAGATATCATATTAGGTTCTAGGAATTAATTTTATTTTGATTTTCATTTTGTTGGGGATTTGTTTGTTGAGTTGGATTTGGAGTCAGGATCTCATGTAGCCAAGGCTAGCCTTGTACTCCCTAGATAGCTGAAAATGATAGTGATTTCCTCATCCTCCTGCCTCCACCTCCCAAGTGCTGGGATTACAGATGTGTGCCAACACATCCAATTTGCACTGTGCTAGGATTCAACCCACAGCTTCATCCATTCTAAGCAGTCATTCTACCAACTAAGCTACATCCTTAAACTCCTCCTTTTTCTGTTTTTTGAGGAGTCATGTAGGTAAAACTGGCCTTACTATTCACTATGTAGCTGAGGATGACCTTAACCTCCTGATCCTCCTACTTCCACTTCCCAAGTGGTGGAATTACAGGCATACATTACTGTGCCTGGCTGTCTATTAGGAATTAGGGTGTGTCATCTTGGGGAAAAGTGCACCCTTCTACCGATCATATTGTAGAAGTATCTCTTTTACACAACAGATTTCAATCATATTGGTAGTCTTTTGTCTGAATGTTTTAAAAATATTTTTTGTCCACTTTTTAAACTTATTTATTTGAGAGCGACAGACACAGAGAGAAAGACAGATAGGGGGAGAGAGAGAGAATGGGCATGCCAGGGCTTCCAGCCACTGCAAACGAACTCCAGACGCGTGTGCCCCCTTGTGCATCTGGCTAACGTGAGACCTAGGGAACTGAGCCTTGAACCGGGGTCCTTAGGCTTCACAGGCAAGCGCTTAACCACTAAGCCATCTCTCCAGCCCTTTTGTCTGAATTTTACCTGTGCATTTTGAGCATTGAGCTGGGAAGTTCGTTCCAAAATGATTTTATTTATTTGTGTAAGTTTGTTTATCAGGTGTCATATTTGAGCATCTCCTTAATAAGCATGGGGAAGGAGGAAGAAGAGTGCCTGGAGGGGGTGCCTAATAAAGTGCTGCTGCTCTGTAAAGACTCACTGCCCTTGTTTGTTGTTACTGAAATAAGTTTAATGACAGAGTGCCTTTTTGCATGTTGTGGTTGAGTATGTTCATCTGTCCCTAAATAATTCTCAGTGCCCATGCTCCTGATACTTAGTGTTACGGGACTATTATATTTGCATTGCATGTGTGTATCTATGTGCAGGTTTGTGCACACTGGGCATTTGGGCATCAATGTGCACACATGAGTGTACAACATTGTATGTGATCCCAAGTGTAGACATCTGGAGCTTTACTGATTTGCAAACAGAAAGCATGTTATGAGAGAAACAAATGAGCTAGGAAGAGGAGAACAGGGAGAAAGAGGAAGAGACAGAATGTTGGAGAGAAGAGGCTCAAGGAAAGATTAGGAAAACAAAAACAGGGATTTACAACTTAAAATTTAAAAAACAAAGAAAAGAAAAGAGAAAAGTGGCAGAGTTGAGTCGCAAGAGCACAGCCAGTAGATCTGGATCTGGTCTGTTCCTGGCGATTCCCTGTTTGTGACCTTGGCAGGTCCAGATCTCTGGGCCTCAGAGAACTAAGCCAGTTAGAATAAATAATGTTCGAATATATGCCAAAGAAAAAGGAAAATTAAAAAAAAAAAAGAGCATAAAGGGAAAACTGAGAGACAGAGGGAAAAACTCAGGTGAAGCCTTTGGAGCCAATTAGAGCTAAGAGCCCTACCCTGAGAGGCAGAGTGTGGGTGCCTGCTCCCAGCTCTTATCCCAAAGCTCAGTGTCCTCAGGCCCTTAATAGGTAAGGCAGGAAGATGGAAGGCAGAGAGGCGCCAGAAATGACAGCCACCCGCCAACACTCAGAGGCCTGCCAAAGCCACACAGACCAGGATCCGAGCTTCCGGCCCCCAGCCCATGTAGGTGTGCCAGCCACCTGGAATGACTCATGTCCTAGCGATGTGGGCACACATGCCAAGAGCAAGCTCTGGCACCCTGCCCATTGGCAGACACAACACAGGCAGAGGGGGATGAGAGATTGGGCTCTTCAGGGGCACTGGGACTAGTCAGTCCATCACGGTGCCTCCTGGCCCGCAGAGCGCCCTCTGGCGCCCACCTCCTGGTCGCGGGGACCCAGGTGTCCCCTTCTCCTCCCCCAGACCTTCCTGGGGAAGCGGGAGAACCAGATGAGGCATTACGCAAGGCCTGCTGTTTACCTCCTGCACGGGGCCTCCTCCCTCCCTATAAATCCTGACGTCGTGGGGAGACGCGCCGAGACCGACCTGGACCAGAGACGCGAGAGGGGCAGACAGGCTGCGCAGAGTGAATGAGGGCGGTGCAGCGGGGGGCGTCGAGTCAGTCCGCACCTCGAGAGGTCCGCCACCTGCGCGCTCGGAGGCGGCCGCGGTGGTCTCGGGAGCGGGTGCATCCAGACGCGGGCTTCCCATGGAGGCTTCCGAGCTGGGGCCGGGGCTGGTGGAGCGTCTGGAGCAGCTGGCGACTTGTCCGCTGTGCGGGGGCCCCTTCGAGGACCCAGTGCTGCTGGCATGTGAGCACAGCTTCTGCCGCGCGTGCTTGGCGCGCTGCTGGGGGGCCCCGGAGGCGCCGGGCCCGGAGGCGACGCCCCCAGCCTGTCCCTGCTGCGGCCGGCCGTGTCCCCGCCGCAGCCTGAGGTCCAACGTGCGCCTGGCGGTGGAGGTGCGCATCAGCCGGGGCCTGCGCGAAAAGCTGGCGGAGCCCGGGGCGCTCTCGGGGAAACGCCGCGGAGGCCGCATCCCGACGATGGGCTGTCTGGACCCGCATGGAGAGGTGAGGGGGCCACATTCGCGGGTCCCGGCCCTCGGAGAGGGAGAGGTTAATGGATTCTCCCGGGAACCAGAAAAGGGTGTTTCGCGCGCCCAAACCCAGATGGAGGGGTAAGAGTCCGCGGAGTGGGTACTTTGTAGGCAGAGGCAGGACTGCTGCTGGCGGCCAGAGAGTTCCACACAGAGTACCGAGCCAACCATAGCTACGCGGTAAGGAGGGAGGGAGGGCTAGGGCGTGCACCTCCGGTGAGAGGTGCGAGGAAGGCAGCAGTTGACAGTTGCAGAAGACCGAGTCTTGTGAAAGGAGCTGGCTGGACAGAAGAGGTTGTAGAGACTGGCCGGGTGGAAGATAGAACGCTGAGGCCTCTGGAGACTTCTGGAACCACTGCAAGGAGAGTAGAAAATGCGGGAGTTTGTTTAAGGGCCTCCTGGGGGCATCCAGGAAGGCGAAGCGGGCGCTGGAGAGGGAGCCCAGAGCGGGAGGGCCGGAGACCTAGGAAAAGGCGAGCAGGGGACCAAGGAAGGTAAAGTTGGGCTGAACAAACTGTGGCTGGAGCCCCGGCTGGGACAGAGCGCGGGAAAAGCTGGAGTGGAGGCGAGGGAAGGAGGGGACTGACAAACGGATGGAGGAAGGAACGGAGAGCGGATCCAGGCACCCCAGTTGCAGGCAATGGTTCCTGGGACTCAGGCCCTATTCGAAACTGTATTATTGTTCTTAGTTCCTCTCAGATCCCCAGGCAGGGGCTGGCGAGATTCAAGAGCGCCTAGGCCTCTGTCTCCACATCGCACGCGGCCTTCCCAGCTCAGCACCCTATCTCCTTGTCCATCAACCATCCTCATTCCCTTGCCCGACCCCTGGACCGTTGGCGACCGACTTCTTTCTCCTCAGCTGCCCAGCTGGTCCTGGGTCTTGCTTCTGCCCTTTGAAGTGAATTGCCTCCCTCTCCTCTCTCCTCCCTCCTCCCCAACACACTGGCCTCTCCAGCTACCCTCACTGGACAGCTGAGAGGAGGGGTTTGGCGTTAGCAGTGTTTGTGGGGAGAGAATCCCGCATCCTCTTCTGGCTTTCGTGGTTCTCTGCGAGATCTGTGGATGTGTAGGCACACATCTGAGTGCAGGGACCTCCCTGGCCAGTGTAGAGACACACAAAACAAAAGCCCAATAAATGCCATTGAACTTTTATGACAAGAGGGGGGAAGCGGCTTTATTGTTAGGCTCTATTATATTAACTCTTAGCTCAAGGGCTCTCTCTCTGTGTGTGTGCGTGTGCGTGTGCGCGTGTGCGTGTGCGCGTTGTGTGATGGTGGGGAGAAGGTGATTAAGATAAAGATGGGCTGCTGGAAGTCACAGAGAATGGGGCTCTAGAGACAGTGGAGAAAGATAAGAAGGCATGGTTGAGGCTGAGGAAGAACCCATAGGGGATGGAGAGGGATGAGGGCAGTGGGGAACTAGGAAAGGGAAGAAGTAGGAAGATGAGGAAAAAGTGATGGAATGAGTAAAAGGGAAGACCATGAGGAGGAGAGAACAGATGAGGAAAATGGAGCAGAAGAGAGAGGCCAGTTCAAGAGATGAGAGGACACTGCTCATCCAGAGCTCACTCAAGGGGAAGGGAAAACTCCCCATAGTAGCATGAATTCAGTATTCACATCTGTCTTTTCTTCTGTTCTCCTCAGGATATAAGGAAGACATGGAGACGGTGAGTTCCACTGTTACTGTTTCTTCCTTCCTACTCCCTGCAGCCACAGCCATCACTTTCCCACTGGGCCCACATATTTATCCCCACTTGCAGGTGGACTTTATGGTGTGTAGCCTCACCTGTTCCTGCAGAGAAACAAGTATGTTAGGAATGGGAGCATCGGAGTCTTCAACATCAGAAGGCTAAAGATTTCCTGACCTTTCCCCTCTATCCAGATTTGATGTCCCAACACGCAAGGCATGTAACTCAGAGGAAGATCTCCCTGAAGACTACCCAGTGGTCAAAAACATGCTTCATAGACTGACAGGTAAGGAGGAAAGAGAGGAGGGCCTGGATGAGAGGTCTGTGCTGTTCATGTTCTCAAGTATGGCCCAGTTCCTTTGACATCTGCATCTGTCCATTAGGACTGCCAGGACAAAATACAAACTAGGTGGCATCTCCAAGACTAGATAGAGGTAGAAATCTGAAGTCCAGGTGTCAGCAATTTGAGTTTCTTCTGAAAGCTGAGGAAGGATCTGTTTCATGCCTCCCTCCTGGCCTCTGGAAGCTTTAGTAATTCCATAATTATAAAATAGCAGTGAATTAGGGTCCACCCTAGTGACCTAATTTGGAATCGATTATCTTTCTTTATAAAGACCCTATCTCCAGTAAGGTTAACCCAGGGATATTGGAGGACTTAAATGTATTTTGTGTAGTGAAGCACTTTTTTTTTTTAGGATCTCTGTATGTAACCCAGGTTGACCTGCATCTTCCACCCAGGATTATAGGTCATAGTGCCACACCTAGCCAGAAGTCAGTTTAACCAGAATAGCGTCTAACTTTAGTTTTTCATAACCCAGTCACTTTCTGTCTTCCTTTTTTGTACACTGAAACATTAGGAGGCTGCCTGCCTCACAGGAATCCCTGTTTCTATCTCGTCATCAGTCTTCAAGACCCCAGGACTTGAGCATTTTCCTGTCCCTTTCTTCCTTGTCCACTCCCAAAGAGGCTCTCCACCCATCCATCTTTAAAATCCCATCTAATTGCTTTTAGTACACCTAGTCCAGAAATCTTTTCTCAAAGCACCTAGTACCAAGGTCAACGGCTCTTTCTGGTTCCATTGACTATCTGGACCCTCTCTTTTCTGGACACACCCTCCTGTGCCTAGCTGGCTAGGTGGAGTGTGGGCCGGTTTTGCTGGATACCTTGGATTCCTCGCTTGGCCCCTCCCTCTGTCACTTGGGGTTCTGCTATCAGTCTTTCTCTTTACGTTCACCTTCCCCATCCTGCTGACCCGGCTCCCACACCCCACCCCAGATGCTGTGGCTTGAAGTATTGGTCCTTATTCTACCCTAGAAGGCCGGGCCTCTCCTCCATCGACACTACATCCTCTCTTCTGATCTCTGTCCTGTGCCCTGTGACAGCATATCCTGCCCAAGTTCAGGTCCACAAAAGTTGTGCTTAAGTGCTTAGGCCTGGGCCTGCCTTAGTCCCCTTCCCACCCCACCCCGGCCCCCATCATCATCTTTTGAGCTAAGGGTCTCCCACGAGCCCTCGGCGCTGCTTCTCCACCCTTCCCGCTCGGGGCTCAGAAACCTCTCACGCTGTGCTCCTCCTCGCCAGCTGACTTGACCCTGGACCCCCGCACCGCACACCGGCGCCTGCTTGTCTCCACCGACCGCCGAGGCGTGAGCCTGGCCCCACCGGGCGTGCCCGCGCCCCTGGACGGCCCGGCGCGCTTCGACCATCTCCCGGCCGTGCTGGGCGCTCAGGGCTTCGCGGCCGGCCGCCACTGCTGGGAGGTGGAAACCGCCGAGGCTGCCTCGGGTGGGGACTCCGCGGGCGAGGACGAGGACGCCGGGGAGAGCCGCTACGCCGTGGGCGCGGCCGGGGAGTCCGTGCCGCGCAAGGGTCTCGTCCGGCTGTGCCCCGCCGAGGCCGTGTGGGCGGTGGAGGGCCGCGGCGGGCGCCTGTGGGCGCTCACAGCCCCCGAGCCCACCTTGCTGAGCGGCGCCGGGCCCCCGCCGCGGCGCATCCGCGTGGACTTGGACTGGGAGCGGGGCCGCGTGGCCTTCTACGACGGACGCTCGCTGGACCTGCTCTTCGCCTTCCAGGCGCCCGGCCCGCTGGGGGAGCGCGTCTTCCCGCTGCTCTGCACATCGGACCCACGCGCCCCGCTGCGCTTCGTGCCTGGGGAAGGCTGAGGGTCTTACCGCCAGCACCTATCCCAGCTTCACCGGGCCACCTCGGGGCTGCTTATCTGGGGTGCGGAAGTTCCCACCCTTCCAGCGACCATGTTCATACACCTATTACAGGAGTGGTACTAAGCACTTCTCACTGAAAACAAGAACTCAGATGGCTTGTAGGCCTCCACATCCAAGTCCAAAGTCCAGTCCATTTTGGTTTCACCCTCCCTCCACCCCAGCCTTCCCAGTACTCCCTTTTCTAGACCTCTCCTGTCCTAGATTGGGACGAGGTCTCTGTGCCATCCATCCAGGCACACAGTATGTGTTCGCTGCAGGGCCCAGGCTTGCTGCTTCTGTTCACTCTCAGGACTCCTCTCAAGAGAAACGAGCATGTTTCAAGAGGTGGAACTTGTGACCTAAGCCCCAGGAATATCTAGAAAACCTAACAAATATCCCTTTGGGTTTATGTGCAAGCCGCTCCTCACCTTATGATCACAGCCTTTCTTCTAACTTTAAAACTTCCCCTTGTGAGCCAGGTGTGGTGGCTCACACCTTTCATCCCAGCACTAGGGAGGTAGAGGCAGGAGGACCACTGAGAGTTCAAGGCCAGCCTGGGACTGCAGAATGAGTTCCAGGTCAGCTTGGGTAAGAGTGAGACCCTACCTTGAAAAAACAAAAAATAATTTCCTCTTGCACATAAATCAATCAATTGGTGCTACCCCCCTTCTCAACCTGGGAGCCACCCAGACATCCTTGTACATAATCTCACATTGTCCCCATGTGTATAAATAGACCCATATTTAATAATTTGTGATGTTGGGTTATTTATTTTGTGCATTTGTGGCAATAAATGAGATCTCCATGGTGGTTATGGACTTGACTGACCTCGGCACTGTGCACATCAAGAGGCCTGGAGAGTGATACCCAGATCCTGTTAAGGGGTAGGGGAAGGCAAAGGCCAAGAGAAGATACCTGGGACAGTAGCTATACCAAACCCTAGAAAGGAAGGGGTAGGAGTGTACTGCAGGACATACCCCTATATTTTTGATATCTTCCTCTCTTAGGGACCCAGGCTCCTCAGACAATGCTCAATGTCATTTAAGCCAAAAGACTAAAGGCTGAAAAGATACTTGGCTCTAAGTGAGTCTCAAGCCATCTTTGTCAGAAAATCTAGATCTCATGAAGAGTGGGGATTGAAGACATGCCTATTATTTTGTTTCATTTTTCACTAGAGGTGTGAATGACAAAGACCTCTCCTAACACATATTGAAGGCAGGTAGGGGTAAGTAAGAGGGAAAGACCTCATGTCTCACAGGCAAGCACTAGACTGAGAGCTATATAGCTTCATATGTGGAAGAACTGTAAGCCAGGATTAACACATATAGCTGGGGTGCAAGGTAGACTGGAATCTTACTGGGACCCTGGCAGTGAAAGCTGGGACTGTTAAAACCCCAATTTAAATGTCTAGGATTCAAGTTGAGGGTGCAGGAGACCAAGATAACTGGATCCCAGGACAGGCAGTTTGGCAGTGAGAAGGAAGAGACTGGGACCAAAATGCCTGGATCCCTGGCAAGGGGAAAACTGGGGAGAATTGAAGGCTGGGGTAACCCCAAGCTTGGGTTCTGGAACAGCAGCAAGTCAGAATTCCAGGGTCTTTGTTCTCTCCTCTTTCTCTTCTATATCAGGCAGAAGACAGAGTTGGTGAATACTTGAGAAGGGATTAGACCATGAACTGAGTCCCCATATAGCCAGATGGATACATTTAGGGCCAGGCAGACATGGATGGTGGGGGAGATTTAGTGCTGCATTGGTCCTGGAGGGGGCTGGGAGGGGTCAGGAGGCTGGGGAGGGGTGGTTGGGGTTGGTCCTGGGGTTGTTTGACTCCGTCCTTTGCGGTGGCCCCGTACACAATGTGTATGACCACAGCCTTCCTCTTCTTCCTCATCACTCTCAGTAGAGCTTTCACCAAAGGCCCGAGGTTTCTCATAAATACAGCAGCCTGGGAATGAAGGAAAGAGCCCAGTTAAAAAGAGTAAGATAAACTGGGTGTGGTGGTACATGTGTTTAATCTCCGCACTTCGGAGACAGAGGTAGGAGGATCACCGTGAGTTTGAGGCCACCCTGAGACTACATAGTGAATTCTAGGTCAGCCTGGCTAGAGTGAAAACCTACCTCAAAAAAATGGGGGGACTGGGAAAATGGCTTAGCGGTTAAGGCATTTGCCTGAGAAGCCTAAGGACCCCGATTTGGTTCCCTAGGAGCCATGTAAGCCAGATGCACAAGGGGGCACATGCTTCTGGAGTTAGTTTGAAGTGGCTGAAGACCCTGGTGTGTCCATTCTTTCTTTCTCTCCCCCCTGTCCCTCCCTCCCTCCCCCTCCCTCCTCTCTCTCGGCTTCTCCTCTCCCTCCAATAAATAAACAAATACATATTTTTATTTATTTATCAGAGAGAGAGAGAGAGAGAGAGAGAGAAAGAGAGGGAGAGGGAGAGAGGCAGAGAGAGGGAGGAAGGGAGGGAGGAAGGGAGGAAGGGAGGAAGGGAGGGAGAAAGAATGAATGGGCATGCCAGGGCATCTATCCACTGCAAACAAATTCCAGATGCAGGTGCCACTCTATGCACTAGCTTTATGTGGGTACGGGGAAATCAAACCTGGGTCTGTAGGCTTTGCAGGCAAGCACCTTAATTGCTGAGCCATCTCTTCAGTCCCCCTTTGTCTCTCTAGAGAGTCCGAAGCCTACTTCTTTCACCTCTGCTACTGCTTGCCATCAGACTCTGTTACTACACAGTTCTCACTCCACCCCACCTCTTGTGAACATCTAGGAACTTCTGGAAGGTCAATGGACATGATAAAATAGAGGATATGCAGAAGGGAGTCAGCACTCCAGGACTGCTGGGCCACAATCACTCACATTTGGACGAGCGCCTCCCCATATGTTCATTGTCCACAGTGTCACTTGTCCATTCCACCTTTTTCTCTGGCTTACGCTTCCGAAGTTTAATGGTTAGGCTCCGGTTCTCCTGCAAAGTTAAGAAGTATGGGCACACCTACCTAGTCTCATCTTTCCCATTTCCTCCCAGGGAACCCTAGCTCAACAAGTACCCCAGATAGCACCTGAGAAACTGGGAGAAGACAAACTATAACGGGTCTTTAACCTTCGAAAGTCCTTGAGGAGTATGACTTCCCATTCTTATTAACCACTAGGATGGAGAAAAGACACAATTCCTAACCTAGGAAAGGAGCCAGCAAATCTTTAAAGGAAAATACATCCTCCCTGTTCTCCACCTTCTCCCTCCCACATCATCCTTGATGGTAGCAATGTATGAAAATTATCTTCTCAGTCCCTAGTGACTAGTCTTTCATCTCCCTTTCTTTTTCCTAGACCTCATTCATTTCCCTATTAACCAAAGGCCTTGGCAGGGTGTGCAGTGCATGCCTGTTACCCAGCACCTGGGGAGACCGAGGCAGAAAGAGTGGAGGCATAGGCAACCTAGTGAGACTGTCAACAAAACAAAACAAAACACCAAAGAAAACAAGAAACCAACCCCCCCCCCAAAAAAGGCCTTTCTTCTTTCTTCTTTCATCTTCAAGATCGGTACTCCCTACTTCGTATCCACTTATTCCCTAACTCACTGCATCTCTGGCAATGATTACTAAGGAACTAACCTCCTTCAATCCAAAAATTGTGAAGATCAATGCACCCTTTCCTTTTGAAAGCAGTTTAACCTGCTTTTTTTAAAAGTGCCATTTATTTCCTCATTTGCATCTTTCCTCTGTGGTTTCTCAAAATACAACCTTCATCCTATTTTCTATTTTCCTCATCCCCTCTACCCTTCTAAACTCATCCATTTCGTAACTATTAAGTATGCTCAAATTTCCCTGTAGCTGGCTTCTAACATGGCCTTTCATTTTCTTCCAGCACCTTCCTTACTCCTTAATGCCCGTTTCTGTAACAGTTCCACCACTCCTCATTACAAGCTACTTGACCAACCTCTCGCACCACCTCTGCTACTCCAAATATCCTCAGTCCCTTGAGATTCTCCCAACCCAACTCAACTCCACACCTTCCACATCCGCAGGCCCAGATTCACCAACAACTTTCCAAAGTCCTGCCCCCTCCCTTCCAGTACTACCCAGACCCTTTAAAAAAAAAAAAAAAAAAAAGCACCACCCCCCTCCTTTCTCACGGGCTCGGTTGTCACGGTAACCGTTGTCTCAGTGACGGTCTCACTCAACCCAGCCCCTGCCTCGGCCATCTCTAAGGCTGAGAACAGGAAGGAAGCGGGATGAGACACCCTTTCCTTTTGCTGCGTCTTTGAGTTCTAAAACAACTGGTATCCGACTCAGAGTAGTAGCTAGAATCTTCTGCCTTCTTTTTCACCCCCTCCTCCAGGACCTCCGCTTCCCCACCCGTGGGGATAACCTGTCTAACTTCACTTCCGGCCCTCTACTTCCGGGTGTGACATATTTTGCCGTCCCCCGTTTCCCTTCCCCAGCACAAAAAGCGTCAGAAAGCAGCAGATTAGTTCCGCCGTAATGTAATAGTGCGCAGGCGCCGAAAGAAGACTTCGCAGAAGTGCTGTCAACGCAGGGCGGGGCGGGGTTCGCGCAGCTCAGTAGTGGCCCTCCGCGGACCTCTCGGATGGCCTGGAGGATGGCATACTCATTTGAGATGCCGGTACCTGAACTTCTCTCCGCTCCATCCTTAACCCTGGACGGGTGGGGAGGCTGATAAATAGGTGCAACAGTGACCCTGTCTTGACTAATTCACATTTCCTCATTGTTTCATCTGATTTTTGTTGTTGTTAACAGCGTTCTCCAGCTGTTCACCTTTTTATTTATTTGACATAAAGTGGCAGAGATGCATGCACCATCTTGTACAGCCGGCTTGAAGAGGTCCTAGGGAATCGAACCTGGATCCTTTGGCTTTACAAGCAACCACCTTAACCATTAAGCCATCTCTCCAACCTTCCCCCCCCCCCCCGTGTGGGTTTCTTAATGAGAAAGAGGAAGCAGTTGGAAACTCACTAGATTACTAGGTCTTGAAGATAAAGACGCAGACATTGAGATCCTGCCTTTTACATCCCAGTCTGTGATAGAGAGGCATGCTCAGAACTAAGATATAAGATGCTGAAAAGTGAAACAGAAATAAACCTTACCTGTGAAATGGAATATAGTTACATTATGCCAACATACTTGGGGTGTAAAGACAGCCAGAAATTACAATGCAGCCCATTTTGCTAAAATGTGCTAGTGGATCATGGTGGCACACACCTGTAATCATAGTGCCAGGTAGGCTAAGGCAGGAGGATGAGAAGAATCACGAGTTAAAGCAGGTGTACTACATGTTGAATTCCAAGGCAGTCTGGGGTCCATGAGAGATCCTTTCTCAAAAAACCACATGCCTTTAATCCCAGCACTGGAAAGGCAGAGGTAGGAAGATCACCATGAGTTCCAGGCCACCCTGAGACTACATAGTGAATTCCAAGTCAGCCTGGGCTACAGCAAGACCCTAACTCAAAAAAAAAAAAAAAAAAAAAAACAAGAATTGAGAATATGCCAGAGGGACAGAGTGCTTGCAGCACAAACTTGAGAAGCCTGATGGCATTCCTATCCCTAGAGTCCACGTAAAAGCTGAAAGCCATGGCAGATTTTTGTAGTCTGAAATCTCACCTGTTTGTCTTCTGACTTCCATGCCCTTGCATTCATACACACGACCATGCACTCACCAAAAAAAAAGAAAAGAAAAAAAAAGAAAAAGAAAAAAGGACTGGAGAGATGGTTTAGTGATTAAGGCACTTACCTGCAAAGCCTAAGGACCCAGGTTCGATTCCCCAGTACCCACATAAGCCAGATGCACATGCATCTGGAGTATTTTTGCAGTGGCTAGAGGTCCTGGAATGCCTAACTTCTCTCTCAAATAAATAAAAAATTAAAAAATAGTTAAAAAACAAACAGGTGTGTGTGAGGGGTTGCTCAGTGGTAGAAGGCTTGACTAGTATGTTCAAGTTATGAACATACTTCTGTTATGAAACCAGACAGATTAAAAAAAATCCATTAAAAAGCCAGGCATGGTGGTGTACACCTTTAATTCCAGCACTGGGAGGCAGAGGTAGGAGGATCGCCTTGCGTTAGAGGCCACCCTGAGACTACATAGTGAATTCCAGGTCAGTCTGGGCCAGAGTGAGACTCTATTTCGAAAAACCGGAAAAAAAAAAAAGAAAGAAAGAAAGAAAAAAAAGTATGTTGAATCTCTATCTCCAATCTCAATTTTTAAACCAGGGGTTGTGGCATATGCCCTTAATCCCAGCCCTTGGCAGGCTGAGTTAGGAGGACTGAAGTGAGTTAGAGGCCAGCTTGAGTTACAGAGTGAGCTCCAATTCAGTTTAGGCTATGGCAAGAACCTGCCTTGAAAAACAAAACAAAAATAAAAAAAAAAAAACACCTAATTTTTGTTTCCCTACACTGAGGAGCTAGGTTTAGATAGGGAATACATATAATTTTTAAAATATTTGCCTCATTCTTGATTCCATTATGTTTCCCTAGTGTTTTTTAAATTTGTGCTTTATCAATTATTTGGTTTGTTGTTGTTTTTTTTTTCTGGTTTTTCAAGGTAGGGTCTCACTGTAGCCCAGGCTGACCTGGAAGTTACTATGTAGTCTCAGGACAGCCTTGAACTCACGGCAATCCTCCTATCTCTGTCTCCTGAGTGCTGGAATTAAAGGTGTGCACCGTCAACTTTATTTGGTATGCTTTAAATTTTTTTTTTTAATTTATTTGAGAGAAAGAGGCAACTAGAGAGAATGAGTGTACAAGGGCCTCAAGCCACTACAAAGGAACTCCAGGTTCATTTGCATGTGCCACCTGGTATATCTGGTTTATATCGGTACTGGGGAATTGAATCTGGGTCCTTAGGCTTCACAGGCAAGCACCTTAATTGCTAAACCATCTCTCCAGCCCAAATTATTTGGTATATTGAGACAAGGTCTCATGCAGCCCTGGCCTCAAACTCACTGGGTAGCTAAGGCTGGCCTTGAACTGCGGCCTGCTGGGATTTCAGCACCATCATGCCTGGCCTTCTCCCCACCTCCCTCCCTTAACAGATATATCTCAAGTTAATTTTCTTTGGAATAAGACAGAATATTATTATTTTTGGTTTTTCAGATGTGGTCTCATGTAACTGAAGCTAGCCTTGAACTTGATAAACAGCTCAGGCTGGTCTCAAGCTGGAGAGAACTTCTTGTGTCCACAGGACATGTACCCTGACAACAGGGCAGAATAAGGCAGATTATAAATAACAAGCCAGGTGCACACCTTTAATCCCAGCTCTTGGGAGGCAGAGGTAGGAGGATTGCTGTGATTTTGAGGCCATCTTGAGAATACATAGTGAATTCCAGGTCAGCCTGAGCTAGAGTGAGACCCAGCCTTGGAAAACCAAAAATAAAAATAATAAATAAATAAATAAGTAAATAACATGCCAATGTTTTATAGAAAAATATAACTTTAATAAACTCAATTAGGAGATACAGTAGTCTGGGGACAACAACAGTATCCACATGATTCTATTCTCCGAGAGCAAAACAATGCTAACCAAAGGGGATGGCAAAGGGATCTAAGAACCAGTATCTTCACCTTCCAAGAGGAGGAAGATATTGTTGAGTTGCCCAGTAAAGATCAAGAGTCTTCCTTTTCCTGGAACCTATGGAGCAAGAAGACTTGTTATATTCAACCAAAGGGAGAGCGTGTTTTGCTGTGTGAGATGATATACTCAAGTATGTGACCAAGGAAGGTGTCCTTATGACACTATGGAGGGTCAGCCTCCCCAAACAGTCTTCCAATTCCATTCCGAAAATATCTAAAAATCTGGCATTAGTAATATATCTAATTAGCATCTTGAAGCATGCAAAGATTTCTTAGGACACAAAAGAAACATTAACCAAGAAATTTTTAGAAAGAAAAATCTGATCCTCATAAAAATCAAAAACTTTTCAGGGCTGGGAAGATACCCACTTGCAGTTGATACAAGTATAGAAGACAGTCTGCCCTTCATCAGCTGAGCGCATCTGTCTGGTGTGGTATGCCATCCCCTCATGTCCACATCGAGAGCAGCGCCTGTCAACCTTGGAAGAAACTGGTGAGTTAGGAAGGTCTAGTCTTATTTCCCTGCTTGCCACAAGAATTAGGCTGTCACACCCATCAGACACTCTCAATCATAAATAAGGCTCCTTCTCTCTCGGAACTGAATACAAAACTCCCCCCCCCCGCCCCCCGTTTCTTTTCCACCCTCCTAATGGAGCCAGTTTTAACTTACCACTGGCCCCTGTGACTCTGGTCCTTCCTCCACACACTTAGGCACAGCTGTATCAAGTTTGTGGAACACAACTGAGGTCTTCACAACCTTCCCTTCGAAATCTGCACAGGCAGTAAAATCGGCAGTGGAGACAACTCCAGCAATCGGCTTTCGGGTAGGCTAGGGCACGACCTGGGCCAAGATACCACATCTGGATTCCTCCTGCACTAGCTAGGACGCGTCTAGGGATCCCCACGCTCCCACCTTTCGCTCACCCCTCACACTGATGGAGAAGCCACAGCGAGGGCAGGCGACCTGATCCTGAGCCCCGGGCAGAGGCAGGACGGAGCCGCAATCCGGACAGAAATCCAAGTCCGACCGAAAGCTGGAACTCGGGCTGACCAGCTCCATGGCGAACAGGCGCTGACAGCTGGGAAGACACTTTTGTCAGTCCGTTCCGGGGCACTTCCCACACGCCGGCCTCCCCGCGCGGAACCGCAGGCTGCGAGGGAGCGAACGTGCGGCGAGGAGGCGGCCAACGAGCTGCGAGGCGGGCTAGAGCGCCGCGAGCGCCGGCGGCCGCAGAGGCCACGCCCAGGAGCTGGTGGCGCCGTGACGCAGTGACGTCGTGCCGTCATTGTGACGTCACAATCAGTGGCCCGCCTCCCTCGGGAATCGGGGGCTGAGCGGGTCCCGGGGAAAGGCTGGGGCCGCGCCTCTAAGCTGGTGCTGCGACGAGTAGGGGAAGAAGCTAGTGCTGGGCTCCGGCTGCTCTTCCCGTTAGGACCCAAAGTTCTTACTACTTTTGTCCCGCAGGCCACAGAAACCTCGCCCTGCGGGCGGCACCCTGAGAGCGTTATTTTCACCCCATACTTGTGATTTCTTCGGGTTAGAAAACCTCAAGGCTGGTGCTCTCCTGATGGGGTCTGGCTGGGGTCGTCCTGCAGGGACAGGCCGCGTCGGGTCCTGTGAGGGCAGTTCTGGGCATTTGGAATCAGCTTCACGAGCAGGGCGGGTGTTGAGAGCGAAGGCGGAAGACGAGCGAGGCACTGGGGAGTTGCGGACAGTGGAACCGAGCAGGCGAGGGCTCCTCTCCCTAGGCCAGATGAAGGAGACAAACAGTCCATTGTCCCATAAATAGGATTTCATAACTGTTAGATCTGGCTTTCAATTGCAGACTATCTTCCAGCTTCTCTAAGTGGTATCATCCACCAGGTGTGCAGTTGACATTCCGCGAAGCTTTTATAAACATGGGGATGTGACTTTAATCTTGCGCTTTCTTTCATTTGTAACCTACGGTGTTAAGTAGAAACTTGTGAAGGACGAGTTCCTTTTTAGCCCTCCCACAAACAACCTGATTTGCTCTTCCTTGGGAAAGACTCCCATCTGCGTTTCTCTGAAATAAATGCGAGACAAAACCATGATGAAGGGGCTAAAACCTACACAGCAAGATACTGGAGCTCCGTAATTTATTAAGGATAAAATTGGGTGTCGTTTTATCCAACAAAGATCTGTTGCTGAGTCCATGATGGTAGGAAATTTTTGCTTCACTACTGTGTGTATTCTTTTAAAGTACAAATTGAAATTTAGCCCCTCCTCCATTTTCCCCTTATAGTTTGACAGGTATTCAGCATGTACACTGCAAATTGAATACTATATGAGGTAAAGCAACACAAACATTTTAACGCATGGCACTTTCTCAACAAAAGCTCACAACCTGTCCAATAAATATGTTCTGGCGGGTTTTCAGCTGAGTCTGGGATTGCACAGTTGGAATCTGTGTTCTCTGAATGCAAACAAGAATTGCAGTGAAAGCACTAGATATGAGAGCCTGAACCAGGCATATAAAGCATGGATACCTGTAGACTTCAAGGAAGACAGGCACACATTTTTAAAATAAAAAGATATATATCCTCAGCATGGTGTCCCACACCTCTATGGAGGGCTGTGGCAGGAGGATTGTGAGTTTGAGACCAGCTTGGGCTGCACAGAATGTTCCAGGCCTGCCTGGACAACATAGCAAAACCTTTATTTCTTCAAAAAAAAAAAAAAAAAGTTGGCCAGGTGTGGTGCCACATGACTTTAATCCCAGCACTTGGGAGGCAGAAGTAGGATTGCTGTGGATTCAAGGCCAGTCTGCAACTGTATAGTGAATTTGAGGTCAGACGGGGATAGAGTGAGACCCTACTTCAAAAACAAAACAAACAAAAATGGCACAAAAGATGCTTAGAAACCAGGTGTGGTGGTGAACATCTTTAATCCCAGCACTTGGGAGGAAGAGGTAAGAGGACTGCCATGAGTTTGAGGCCACCCTGAGACTACAGAGTGAATTTCAGGTCCGCCTGGGGCTAGAGTGAGATCCTACCTAAAAAAAAAAAAAAACAAAAAAAAAAAACTTAGATATGTGACAAGCATAATCAACAGCCATAATTTTGAAAACTTGGGATCATAGGCCATAAGGTTAAGTATTGTAATAATGCCTTGTGCAAGAAATGAGAAAGAAACTGGGCATGGTAGTACCTTTAATTTCAGCACTCAGGAAGCAGAAGTAGGAGAATTGCCATGAGTTCAAGGCCAGCCTAAGGCTACAGAGTGAGTTCCAGATCAATCTGGGCTAGAGTGAGACCTTGACTTGAAAAGAAAAAAATAAGACAAAGATGGTCTCTCTTTTTTTTTTTTCTTTTTGAAACAGGGTCTTGCTTTATCGTCCAGGCTGGCTTTAAGCACATGGCATTTCTGCCTGAGCCTCCCAAATGCGGAGATTACATGTATGAGTCATCATTCCCTGTTCTAACTATATATAGGCAAGTGAGAAAGTACCTAAGAAGTCAGTGACACCAAATATTTGATATCAGATCCACCTCAATAATATTAAAAAAACTACACTTTAGACATACATTATCATTAATACTTTTATAAGCCTACATTTCAACATCCTAAGTGTTAAAATTATATATGAGCCGGGCATGGTGGTGCACGCCTTAAATCCCAGCACTGGGGAGGCAGAGGTAGCAGGATCACCGTGAGTTTGAGGCCACCCTGAGACTCCATAGTGAATTCTAGGTCAGTCTGGGCTAGAGTGAAACCCTACCTGGAAAAACCAAATATATATAATGTAAACATTTTTCACTTTAAAAAATATTTATTTGAGAGAGAGGCAGATAGAGAGAATGGGCATGTCAGGGCCTCTAGCCACTGCAAATGCACTCCAGATGCATGTGACATCTTGTGCATATGGCTTTATGTGCATAGTGGGGAATCAAACCTGGGTACTTTGGCTTTGCTGGCAAGCACCTTAACTGCTAAGCCATCTCTCCAGCCTCGGTTTTACATTTGTTTGTTTATTTATTGGTTTTTCAAGGTAGGGTCTTGCTTTAGCCCAAGCTGACCTGGAATTCACTCTGTAGTCTCAGGGTAGCCTTGAACTCACAGCAATCCTCCTACTTCTGCCTCCTAAGTGCTAAAGGCACATGCTACCACACCTGGCTTTGATTTTAGTTTTGAGCCAGGATCTAACTCTTAACTCTGGCTGACCTGGAACTCATTCTGTAGTCCATGCTGGCCTTGAGCTCATGGCAGTTTTCTTACCTCATTCTCCTGAGCGCTGGGATTAAAGGTGTGAGCCATGACATTTAGCTCAATTATTAATTTTATTTATTTATTGCTTGTGTGTGTGCATGCACATGTGCCAGAGTCCCTTGTTAATGCAAACAAATGCCAGTCCAGTTTTACCTGAGTAGCTGGGGAATTGTACTCAGGCAGGCAGGCTGTGCAAGCACCTTTAACTGCTGTGCCTTCTCCCTTGCCACCTCAATTATTCATTTTTTTTCAAGATAGGGTCTCATTCTAGCCCAAGCTGACCTGGAATTCACTATGTAGTTTCAGGGTGGCCTCAAACTCATGATGATCATTCTATCTCTGCCTCCTGAGTCCTGGGATGAAAGGCATGAGTCACTACACCCAGCTTTTTTTGTTTGTTTCAGTTATTGATTTTAAATGAGTTGTTGAAAGACAAAAATTTACTTGTTTAGGGAAAGGCAAAATTACTGTAACAGAGTAGATTAGGAAGAATTTATAGAAAATAAGGGGTTAGCCAGGTATGGTAGCACATGCCTTCAGTTCCAGCATTTGCTTTAAGTTGTAGTACAGCCTGAGGTCAAGTGGTGAATTTCAGGTCAGCATGGGCTAGAATGATACCCTATCTGGAAAAAAAAGAAAAGAATAATAGGTACTTACTTTCAAGAACTGATGACCACTATTTACTGAAAACTTGTGATCTCCTTACATCTCATTTGTATTTGTTATGACCCTGAGACTTTGTCTTGTTTCTCCCTTTTGTCTAATTTTTTTTTTCAAGGTAAGCTTTGACTCTAGCACAGGCTGGTCTTGAACTCATTGCAATTCTCTTACCGCAGCCTCCTGAGTACTGGGATTCAAGGTTTGTGTTGCCATACCCAGTTTATATTCTCCATTTTATAAATTAGGAAACTGACATAGAAGTTAATTGACTTGTCCTGAGTCATACACCAAGGAAGTAGTGTGATTAAGTTCAGATTTATCTATCAGTTGTCAATGCCTGAGGTTTGAACTGTATGTAAATTGTGTAAAAGTTGCAGAGATGTATACCAGACATCTTCAGTGGCTTTAATATGACCTCACAATAAACTCAGGTTAGACCAGTACTGACACATAAAAAAGTTAGTAATCTTCATTTGTGGTGCCATCAGACTGCTTTATAAATAAACCCAGAGTAGCCACAATTTCACACCTAGAGAAGGTCAACAGGGAATTGTCTTGTAATGGATTTAGGGTAAAGGGAGTCTGTCAGCACAGAACAATCTAGTAAAGGAGAAGGTAGTCGCTTAAGAGCAGAATTTCAGAAAGAACATTAGAGAGCAGAGATGCTGTACATGCTGATAGAGACACAGAGAGCCTGGCTGGAGAAATTGCAGAAAGAAGAGCTGAAAAAACTGGAGTCTAGAATTAGTTCAGAAGACTTGGAGACTGAGCCATCTGGCACTGGTGTCACTGGGCAACCCCTTACCAAGGATCCTGTTTCTCCTCTCTGGCAGTCCCAAATCCAAGATTCAGAATGGTTCGAACTGAGTCCACAGGAGAAGTATGCTTTTCCTTCATATGAAAGTAAAGATCCTCCTTTTATGCAGCGGGGACTTCCCATGGGAGAAATGGCCCTTGTTCTCAGCTGAAACAATTTAGTTCTTTGAGCTGGATAATAGGTGAACAGATGTGTTGTCACCTCATAATTCTAATCCATCTTTTTTCTTTTATCTTTCAGATTGGCTTGGGTGAATGCATCTAAAGACCCTAGAATTGATGTAGGTCAACAGTCACCTCTGGAGAAAAGGATCGTGGTAAGTAATCTTCCTACCATAGACTTTAGAACTACTCAGAAAAATAATTATAGGTTTGCCAGGCATGGAGGTCCATGCCTTTAATCCCAGCACTTGGGAGGCAAAGGTAGGAAGATAAACTGTGAGTTTGAGGCCACCCTGAGACTACAGAGTAAATTCCAGTTCAGGCTGGGCAAGAGCAAAACCCTACCTTTAAAAAACAAATGGAGTCATAGATTTAAAATTCTTCTGTCCAAATGACACCTTGAAGTTATATTTGTATATTAGCAATGTTTCCCAGCCCTTTTTACATTTATAGAACACAAGCTCCCAGAAGTACTTATATGCTTATATATGTATATATATAAATTTATTTTACTTTTTATTTCCAGGTAGGGTCTTGCTCTAGCTGAGGCTGACCTGGAATTCACTATGTAGCCTCAGGGTGGCCTTGAATTCATAGCGATCCTCCTCCAAACTCTGCCTCCAGAGTGCTGGGATTAAAGGTGTGCACCACACACCTGGCTTATTTATTTTTCAGGTTTTGTTTGTTTTTGTTTTTCGAGGCAGGGTCTGACTCTAGCTGAGGCTCACCTGGAATTCACTGTGTAATCTCCAGGCAGCCTCGAACTCACGGCAATACTCCTACCTCTGCCTCCTGAGTGCTGGAATTGGAGGTGCCACCACACTGGACAATTTTTCAGTTTTTTAAAGGTAGGGTCTCACTTTGGCCCAAGCTGACCTGGAATTCACTATGCAGTTTTAGGCTGGCCTCAAACTCCTTTCATCCTCTCTCCCCCCACCCTCTCCTCCCTTGTGCCCTCCCAACCCCAACATAGCCTCCTTTCCACTTTCAAACTACATGTTTCTTTTTGTCTTCTCCCTTTTATCACTTCTTATTCTCCTCTCATGGTCTCCTATCTTGAATTATAGCCTATACTCACATACATACATACAGTAATTAATGGAATCCACGTGTGAGAGAGAACATGTGATTTTTGTGTGTCTGAGCTTGGATGACTTCACTTACTGTAATTTTTTCCAATTTCCTCTATTTTCCTGAAATGTTTACAATTTCATGTTTCTTCCCAGCTGAGTACAACTCTACTGTGTATATGTACCACATGTTCATTGTTTAGTCATCAGTTGAAGGATGTCCAGATTGATTCCATTTTCTAGCTATTGGGGTGAGGTGAAATCTCAAAGTGGTTTTAATTTAAATTTCCTTAATGGTTAAGGATATAGAACATTTTATTTTATTTTATGAGAGAGAGAGGGAGGGAGGCAGGCAGATAGAGAGAAAATGGGCATACCAGGGCTTCTAGCCACTGCAAATGAACTCCAGACGCATGTACCACTTGTGCATCTGGCTTTATGTGGATACTGAGGAATTGAGCCTGCATGGGCATGTGCTTTAACCACTAAGCCATCTCTTTCAGCCCAAATATTTATTTATTAGAGAGAGAGAAAGACAGAGATAGAGAATGGGCACACCAGGGCCTCCAGTCACTGCAAACTCTAGACGCATGTGCCACCTAGTGCATCTGGCTTTGTGTGGATACTGGGGAATCAAACATGAATCCTTTGGCTTTGCAGTCAAGGGCCTTAACTGCTAAGCCATCTCTCCAGCCCCTTAAAAAAAAGTATTTGTTGGTCATTTTTGTTTCTTCTTTTGATAACGGTTCATTTTATTAGTCTATTGGTTGACAGGGTTTTTTTTTTTTTTGGTGTTTAGTTTTTAAAGTTCTTTATTCCAGATATGAACCCCTGCCAGTGGAATATCTGGCAAAGATTTTCTTTCTTCAATGGGCTTTCTGTTCATTCTGATGATAGTCTCCTTTACTGTGAAACAACTTTTTAATTTCATGTAATTCCATTTGTAGATCTTGGGAGTATTTGTGTTGCTAGAGTCCTGTTTTGAAAATTTTTACTTATAACTCCCAGTGTATTGTGTATGTTTCCCTTTGGTATTTTCAGCATTTCTTACTTCTCATGATGGTTTTTGATCCATTTTAAATTGGCCTTAGTACATGATAAGAGATGTGGGTCCAATTTCATTCTTCTGTAGGTGGATATCTAGTTTTGCCATCATAATCGATTGAATAGCCTGTCTTTTTTCTAGTATATGTCTCTGATGCCCTTGCCAAAAACTTGGTGGACATAGCTATGTGGGTTTATTTATGGGTCCTGTATTCTATTCCATTGGCCTCTGTGTCTGTTTCTGTGGCAGTACTATGCTGTCTTTGTAACTATTGACCTATAGTTAATTTTAGATCAAGAATTGTGATGCCTCCAGCAGTGTTATATCTACTTTGATTTGCTTTGACTATGCCTGGTCTTTTTTGTTTCCATATGAAATTTTTGGTTGTTTTTCTAGTTCTGAGAAGAATGTCATTTGAACATTGATAGGAATTGCATTGAATCTGTGGATTACTTTTGGTAAAATAGCCATTTTAACAACATTGATTCTGCCAATCCAGGAGCATGGAAGTTTTCTCCAAACATCTGGTATCTTTTGTTTCTTTTCTACAGTGTCTTAAAAGCTTTCTTTGTATAGGTCTTTAACATCCATTGTGAGGCTTATTCTTATGTACTTAGATTTTTTAGAAGTTATAGTGAATGGGATATTTTTCCTAATTTCTTTCTCAGCTAGTTCATTGTTGGAGTATATGAAAGCTACTGAATTTTGTGTGTTGATTTTTTATATTAAACTCTATATTTTCAAACATTTTATTGACACCATCAATAAACAATATACTATGTTCATAATCTCCTCCCACCACCCTCCCCTTTCCCCTTCCCAAATCTTCTTTCCACTCAATACTTTCCTCTTTCTATTTTTTTGTTTGTTTGTTTGTTTGAGGTAGGGTCTTGCTCTAGCCCAGGCTGACCTGGAATTTATTCTGTAGTCTCAGGGTAGCCTCGAACTCATGGCAATCATACTTCTGCCTTCTGAGTGCTGGGATGAAAGGCATATGCCATCACTTCTGGCACTTTCTCCTTTTTGACTAGTCTGTCTTTAATTTTTTTTTAATTTTTTTTTTTTTTTGAGGTAAGGTTTCACTCTAGCTCAAGCTGACCTGGAATTCACTATGTAGTCTCAGGGTGGCCTCGAACTCATGGTGATCCTCCTACCTCTGCCTCCCAAGTGCTGGGATTAAAGGCATGCACCACCATACCTGGCTCTGTCTTTGATTTTGATGTCATCATTTTCCCTATTATGCAGGTCTTATGTAGGTGGCATCAATCTCTGTTCACTTTGTGTCTGGATGAAAGTATTGCAAGCACTCCTCCCCTTCCTTTGGCTCTTACAGTCTTTCCACCACCTCTGAGCCATGGAAGGTGTGATAGAGATGTCTCACTTAGTGATGAACACTCCACTGTCCCTTCTCAGAACGTTAGTGAGTTTTTTTTTTAATTATTTTTTATCCATTTTGAGAGAGACAAGCAGATAGAGACAAAGGGAGAATGGGCACACCAGGGCATCCAGCCACTGCAAACGAACTCCAGAAGTATGTGCTCCCTTATGCATCTAGTTTACGTGGGTACTAGGGAATCAAACCTGGCTCCTTAGGCTTTGCAGGCAAATGCCTTAACTGCTAAGCTACCCATCCAGCTCTTTAGTTTATTTATTTATTTAATCAGAGAGAGAGAGACAGATAGACAGACAGACAGAGACAGAAAGAAAGAATGGGCACATCAAGGCCTCTAGCTACTGCAAATGAACTACAGATGCATGTGCCACCATGTGCATCTGGCTTATGTGGCTTCTGTGGAGTCAAACCTTGGTCCTTAGGTTTCACAGGCAAGTGTCTCAACCACTAAGCCATCTCTTTAGCCCCCTTCAGCTCTTTAGTGAGTTTTGAGTCATCTCAGTGGTCATTGACATCTGAAAAGAGAAGCTTCTATAACCAAAAGGATGATTTCATCCTTTCCTATCTTTACCCTTTTAATATCTTCTATATGTTGGCATTGCCAGGCATGGTGGCCCATGCTTTGAATTCCAGCACTTGGGAGGCAGAGATAGGAGGATCAACATGAGTTTGAGGCCAGCTTACAACTACAGAATTATGTTGGGTTAGCCTGGGCTACAATGAGACCTTACCTTGAAAAATCAAAAAAAAATTTAACACACACACCCTCACACAAATGCATATATTTATTTAGAGGGCAGAATATTGGTGGCCATAATAAATCTATATAGTCAAAAAACAGTAGTAATTCCTTCTCTAGGGTTTATGACCTCCCAAGCCATAGGCTTTTGATTAGGTTTTCAGTACCAGACAGAAATTTTCTCTCATGGAGCAGGCCTTAGGTTCAATCAGATAGCAATTTGTTTCCCTCATAACAAACCTGCTACTATCTTACCAGTTGGTACATTTGGCCTGGCTGGCCAGCAGTAGGGCTTTCAGGGTTCACTGCTGGTTAACACTTTTGATGACCCCACCCCCACACAATATAAACAGTCTGTATAGTTCTTTCCAGCATCTTAATAGATAGCCAACAGAGAGGAGGTTTCCAGCTCAGCTCCAGCTTGATTTCTCAGTATACTATAGCCCAAGTATGTGGAGTCTTCAGCATTAGGGTCTTAATATCTAGTCCTAGTGGGCAATGCTTTAGCAATATTGTGTGTTGATTATTATTCTGCAACATTGCTGAATGTATTTTTTTAATTATTTATTTATTTGAGAGAGAGGGAGAGGCAGATAGAGGATGGGCATGCCAGGGCTGCTAGCCACTATAAACGAACCTGGACACATGTGCCACATTGTGCATCTGGATTTATTTGAGAATTGAACTTGGGTTCTTAGGCTTTGCAGGCAAGTGTCTTAACCATTAAGCCATATCTTCAGCCCTGAATGTATTTTTAAAATATTTTATTTATTTATCTATTAGAGAGAGAGAATGGGTGCACCAGGGCCTCTAGCCACTGCAAATGAACTCCAGATGAAAGTGCCACCTTGCACATCTGGCTTATGTGGGTACTGGGGAATCGAATCTGGGTCCTCAGGCTTTGCTGGCAAATGTCTTAACCACTAAGCAATCTCTCCAGCCCCTGAATGTATTTTTTAAATCTAGGAGTTTTCTTGTAAAATTAATAGGATCATTTAATTACAGAATTATGTTGTTTATAGGGATGATTTCATCCTTTCCTATCTTTACCCCTTTAATATCTTCTCTTGTCTTATTCTAGCTAAGGCTTCTAGAACTATATTGAGTAGAGTGGAGACAATGGGCAACTTTGTCTTGTTCCAGATTTTAGAGGAAAGTTTTTCAGTTTCTCCCCATTCAGAATATTGTTGACTATAGGTTCATCATATAGCCTTTATTATTTTGAGGCATATAATTATATATTTTTGAAACTAGTTATTTATTGGTGATAGGTACTTTATACTTTTATACTTTTGGAGATCTCAGCTTGCCTGTGAGTATGGGGAGTAAAATTAAAATTGTTACTCAATAATTGAATAACTACCTTTTCTTTTCCTTTTGTTTTTATTTTTCGAGGCAGGGTCTCACTCTAGCTCAGGCTGACCTGGAATTCACTATGTTGTCTCAAGGTAGCCTTGAACTGTTGGCAATCCCCCTACCTCTACCTCCCAAGAGATGAGATTAAAGGTGTGTGGCACCATGCCCAGATTATCTTTTCTTTTTTGAGGTAGGGTCTCATGGTAGACCAAGCTGACCTGGAACTCACTCTGTAGGCCCAGGCTGGCCTTTAACTCATGGAAATCTGCCTACCTTTGCCTTCCAAATTCTGGATTAAAGGCATGTGCCACCACACCTTTTCTTATTACCCTTATGTTATTAAGGGTAAGCTCCTGCTTAAATGTATTCAAAGGGAAAAGATGACTGCATTATAAAATTCCTAACCTTGAGCAGGGCATGGTGGCACCACCTTTAATCCCAGCACTTGGGAGGCAGAAGTAGGAGGATTGCCATGTGTTCAAGGCCACCCTAAGACTATATAGTGAATTCTAGGTCAGCATGGGCTAGAGTGAGACCCTACCTCACAAAAAATAAAATAAAATTCCTAACCTCACTTTGACAGAATCTAGGTGGTGTACACACAACAGCAGCAAGACACTTGGTAATTCAAAAATACCACGAGGAGTATAAAACACTCTGTAGGGAGCAAGCTCTTTCTCTAGATTACTGGCTTGCCAAAGCAGAGTCTTATTATAATAAACGAACAGTGGAAATGATGAAAAAAGAAGAGATAGGCAATGAAGTGAAGATGAAAATGGAGGAGAAAACAACACAAAGCATAAAAGGACAAAAACAGTACTATTGGGTACCTGAGAGAGAGAAGAAACAGATAGAAAAGCATGTACATCGAACTGGTCGGGTCAGAGAATTTAGGAACAAAACGTGCAGACTACCACGAGTCCCCAGTGAAACAACACTACCAAAAGTTGTGCCAGAAGAGCATGACGTCCAGAGAGCACAGAGAAGAAATCAGGTAAATGAGAGAGAACAGTTGCAAATTGAAGATCATCATGAGCGCATGATTCGAGGGAGAAAACTTACAGAGCAAAGACTCAAGGATAGAATCTTGAGAAAAAGCCTGAGCCAGCTGCCTCCACTTGAGAAGCGTGAGAGACTAAAGAAAGAGACAAAAGAGTTTGAAAGGGTTGTTGCATACCCACTTTTCCAGCCATGTGGTACAAGTCAGATTAAAGTGAATGTTCTTATGGAAAAGTCTCAGAATGGAAAGGAAGTGATCACAGTTATAAAACCTTATCAAAGAAGATTCTTAACTGTGCCACCTTTTTTGAGAAACCAAATAAGGAAAATAAAGGATTAGTAAAGTTTCAGTACTTCTGTGAATAAAATATCTTTTTTATTTTTATTTTTAATTTTCACTTATTTATTTGACTTTTTATTGACAACTTCCATAATTGTACACAATAAACATTATTTCCTCCCCTCCCTCACTTTTCCCTTCACAGATCCACTCTCCATCATAACCCCTTACCTTCTCTATAAGTCTCTCTTTTATTTTGATGTCATTATCTTCCTATTACAGGGGTCTTTCTTGTGTAGGTAGTACCAGGCACTGCGAGGTCATGGATATAGAAGCCAGTTTGTATAAGAACGATTACATTGTAAGCAGTCCTACCTTTCCTTTGGCTCTTATATTCTTCTTTTTTTTTTTTTTTGTTTATATTTATTTATTTATTTGAGAGCAACAGACAGAGAAAGAGGCAGAGAGAGAGAATGGGCGCGCCAGAGCTTCCAGCCACTGCAGACGAATTCCAGATGCATGTGCCCCTTGTGCATCTGTCTAACGTGTGTCCTGGGGAATCGAGCCTCGAACCGGGGTCCTTAGGCTTCACAGACAAGTGCTTAACCACTAAGCCATGTCTCCAGCCCAGCTCTTATATTCTTTCTGCACCTTTTCTGCAATGGACCCTAAGCCTTGGAAGGTGTGATAGAGATGTCTCAGTGCTGAATGCCCCTCTATCACTTCTTCTCAGCACCATGGTGCCTTTTGAGTCATCCCAGTGGTCACCACCATCTGAAAAGAGAAGTTTCTCTAACCAAAAATGAAAGTAGCATATGGGTATGAACATTAAGAAAAGTGCTTACAGGGAAGTTTGGTGAGCATAATATATGTATTTAGGCAGATAATAGCAGGCATTACTCTCCTAGGGCTCATGACCTCCCCTTCCATAGGCTTTTGACTAGGTTTTCAGTACCAAGTATATATTCCCTCCCATGGAGCAGGCTTCCAGTCCAATTAGCAGTTGGTTTCCTCCATAACAGACATGCCACTACTGCACCTGTTGGCTCATTTGGCCCGGCTGGCCAAACTTAAGGCTTGAAATGTCCACTGTGAAATGTCTCTTAAATGAACATTTTATTTATTTATTTATTTTTGAGGTAGTGTCTCACTCAAGCCCAGACTGGACTGGATACTAGTCTCAGGGTGGCCTCAAACTCATGGCAGTTCTCCCATCTCTGTCTCCTGAGTGCTGGAATTAAAGGTGTGTGCCACCATGTCAGGCTTCTTTTATTTTTTGCCTATCCTGAGTGTGATGAATATTCCTATTTGCATCACATATATAAAGAGGTACAGAATAGTTTTTAGCTTGAAAAGTTGCTTGTTTTTTTTGTTTTTTTGTTTTTTTTGTTTTTTTTAAAGATAGGGTCTCACTCTAGTTTAGGCTGATCTGGAACTCACTTTGTAGCCCCAGGCTGGCCTCAAACTCACAGCAATCCTCCTACCTCTGCCTCCTGAGTGCTGGATTAGAGGCGTGTGCTACCATCCCTGCTTGAGATATTTTTAGTTGCTTAGTTTGTTTGTGTTTATCCGCCCAACCCTGATGCAGAAGGTTCAACCCAGGGCTTTGTGCATGTGCTCTTCCACTGAGCTAAATCCTTAAACCTTTGACTTATTCTATTTAGCATTGAATTTTCTCATTTATAAAGTGAGAACAACATCTCATAGGATTTATGGAGTATTATCATCGTTTTAAGGTGTTAGGATGAGGGCTGGAGAGATGGCTTAGCAGTTAAGGGCTTGCCTGTGAAGCCTAAGGACCCTGGTTCGAGGTTCGTTTCCCCAGGACCCATGTTAGCCAGATGCACAAGGGGGCGCACGCGTCTGGAGTTTGTTTGCAGTGGCTAGAAGCCCTGGTGCGCCCATTCCCTCTCTACTTGTCTTTCTCTTCCTCTCTCTCACTTTCAAATAAATAAATAAAAATGAACAAATAATTTTTTTAAAAAAGGTGTTAGGATGAGCTATTTGATAGAAGTTAGCTTCCCCACTTGGGACTGGTTGGGCAATACTGATAAATAAAAAATCTTTTCATCTGCCAGTCTTTCATTCCCCCTTCTCCAAACCTTCAGTTATCTTGATAATACTACAGTTCAATAGTCTCTTCAGTGGGTGCTTTCATACTTTCACCAGAGAACTACTAAACAAGCCCTAAAATTCTAACTTGTAACACATAATTTATTTTTATGAAAAACTTGATTTGGAGATTCTCTATGTGCTAGGTATTACTTGTGAATTGGGATGAATGAAAAGAAGCTCCTGCTATTGAGCAGTTTACAACTAATAGCATATTACAGCAGATAAAGTAATATAGGGCTATGATAGAGATACAGGTGCTATACAAAGGAATGCCACTAACCTTGCTTACATGAGCAGGAGAAGAAAGGAATGCTTTCTATCACCCACTTAAGGAACACCATCCCTGAATACCAGGGTAAACAAACAAACAAACAAAAAGTCCACATGCACATGCCTTGAGTGTTCAGTTATCAAAGAGCACATATATAAATTTTGTGAGAATTTTAATCACCAAGCTGAATGAAATTTCCTATTTTCCATTCAGTTCATTTTCTTTAGTATCAAAAAGTTGGGAAATAGGGAATTACTATGGGATTTTTTTTATAATCATGGAAAATACTAATAAAAATTAAAAAAAAAAAAAAACAAGAAGTCTGCCAGGACAGACAAGGAATGCCACTCGGGTACAGTGTCCACTAGGCTGGTGAGAAGGATCCAGCTTGCTGTTATGGTTTTAAAGAAGATGTGATAACATGAAGCTTTGAAAACTGATAGTAGGGCTGGTGAGATGGCTTAGTGATTAAGGTGCTTGCCAGTGAAGCCTAAGGACCAGGATCAATTCCCCAGTACCCATGTAAGCCAGATGCATGTGGTGGCGCATGCGACTAGAGTTTGTTTGCAGTAGCTAGAAACCCTGATGCACCCATCCTCTCTCTCTCATAAACAAATAAAATACTAAAAAAAAAAAAGTTGGGAAATAGCCAGCTGTGGTGGCATGTGCCTTTAATCCCAGCACTGTGGAGGTAGAGGTAGGAGGATCACTGAGAGTTCAAGGCCACTCTGAGACTACCTAGTGAATTCCAGGTCAGCCTGGACTAGAGTGAGGCCCAACCTCAAAAAAAAAGTTGGGCCGGGCGTGGTGGCGCATGCCTTTAATCCCAGTACTCGGGAGGCAGAGGTAGGAGGATCGCCGTGAGTTCAAGGCCACCCTGAGACTACAGAGTTAATTCCAGGTCAGCCTGGACCAGAGTGAGACCCTACCTCGAAAAACCAAAAAAAAAAAAAACACAAAAAACAAACAAAAAAAAAAAAGTTGGGAAAGAGTTGGGTATAGTGGTGCATGCCTTTAATCCCAGCAGTCAGGAGGCTGAGGTAGGAGGATTGCCGTGAGTTTGAGGCCAGCCTGGTGCTACAGAGTGAATTCCAAGTCAGCCTGGGCTAGAGTGAGACCCTACCTAAAAAAAAAAAAAAAAAAAAAAAAGTTGGGAAAGTAGTGATTCATAGATGGTAAGCAGGGAACCAGAGAAATGAAAACTCCAGAGTCATGCACCACCATGTAGATTTGTCTTTACATGGGTACTGGGGAATTGAACCTGGGTCCTTAGGCTTCACAGGTAAGTTCCTTAATGCTAAGCCATGTCTCCAGCCTGGATTTCTGAGATTTTGCTAACTGTTGTTTTAAATTCTATTTCTCAGCTTTTCTCTTTCTCTTTTTGGTTTTTCTTTTTCTTTTCTTTTTTTTTTTTTTTTTTTTGTTTGTTTGTTTATTTAAAGGTAGGGTCTTGCCGTAGCCCAGGCTGACCTGGAATTCACTATGTAGTCTCAGGGTAATCTTGAATTTACTGTGATCCTCCTATCTCTGCCTCCCCAGTGCTAGCGCTGGGATTGAAGGTATGTGCCACAACGTCCAGCTGGGGTGTGTGTGTGTGTGTTTTGAGTTAGGCTTTCACTCTAGCCCAGACTGACCTGGAGTTCACTTTGTAGTTCTCAGACTCACAGTAATCCTACCTCAGCCTTCCAAGTGCTGGGATTAAATGTGTGTGTCACCAGACCCTGATATGTTGGGGTTTTTTTTTGGGGGGGGGGTGGGTTGTTTGTTTTTGAGGTGGCATTCCACTCTAGTTCAGGCTGACCTGGAATTCACTGTGTAGTCTCAGGGTGGCCTTGATCCTCCTACCTCTGCCTCCCAAGTGCTGGAACACTCCTGGCTTTAAAAAAAAAAAAAGTTATTTATTTGAGAAAGAGGTAGATAGAAAGAAAATGGGCACACCAGGGCCTCCAGCCACTGCCAACAAACTCCAGATGTGCCACCTTGTGCATATGGCTTATATAGGTCCTGGGAAATTGAACCTGGGTACTTTGGCTTTGCAGACAAGCCCCCCTTCTTTTTTGGAGGTAAGGTCTCACTGTAGCCCAGACGAATCTGGAACTCACTTTGTGGTCATAGGCCGGCCTCAAACTCACAGCCATCATCCTACTTCTGCCTTTCCAGTGCTGGGGTTAAAGGCGTGAACCACACACCCAGCTGCCTTGAATTCATATTCTCTACATAGCCAAGGATATCTTTGATCGCTGGAGTAATAGGTAGGTGCCACAACACCAGGCTAAGTGTTTGGATTTTAACCGAGTTGATTAAAAGAAAAACATGGTGGTGGTACACACAGTTAATCCCAGCACTGAGGAGGCAGAGATAGGAGGATCGCTGTGTGTTCAAGGCTACCCTGAGACTACGTAGCGAATTTCAGGTCAGCTACGGCTAAGTGGAGACCCTACCTCAGAAAAAAAAAATAATAATAACAAAGAGGGACTGAATTCCTGGTGTGGTCTCTGTCTCCCTTACAACTTGTAGCGCAGGCTGGCCTGGAAATCAGTGATCCTGCTACAGTGCTGGGACACACCCACACCGGCTTGACCCATGATCTTTCTTTTCTTTTCTTTTCTTTTCTTTTCTTTTCTTTTCTTTTCTTTTCTTTTCTTTTCTTTTCTTTTCTTTTCTTTCTTTCCTTCCTTCCCTCCCTCCTTCTTACCTTCTTTCTCTCTTTCTTTCATTTTTTGGTTTTCTGAGGTAGAGTCTCTATATCGTCAAGCCTGGCTTTGACATACATTTCTAAGATGTGTGTTTCCATGTCTCCTTAAAAAGGCTGTGAAGTGCTCTTCTTGGGTGCACCAGGTAAGCCCAAAAAGGTTTTTTTGTTTGTTTTGTTTTTCGAGGTAGGGTCTCACTGTAGCTCAGGTTGATCTGTAATATTCTCTATGTAGTTTCAGGAAGCCACTGTGATCTTCCTACCTCTTCCTCCGGAGTGCTGGGATCAAAGGCGTGCGCCACCACGTCCGGCTAAACCCAAAAGTTTTGAGTGCTTTTTTTTTTTTATTTTGGTTTTGAGACCAAGTCCCATTCTATCGTCCACGTTGGCCTGGAGTTCACTACGTAGGCCAGGCTGGTCTAGAACTCACAACAATTCTGCCTCCACCTCCCTAGTGCTGGGACACGCGTAGAGTCACCAAGTCCGGCTGGCGATGTCTTAAACAGAGGTCAGTACTGGACCAGTATCCACGGCAGGACTGAAGCGGCCCAGGCTCCTTTCGAAGCCACCTCCTGACCTGGGCTCAGCACCCAGCAGGGTCACGGGTCGGGGCGGAGCGCTAGCGGGCGGGGCGGCTGGGGCTCCGAGCTGGGCGGAAGCGCTCCCGCGGCGCCGGGGGCCAGTGCGGGACTCGCTTCTGCGCGCTCGGTGGTGCCTCCGCCCGGGAGGCGCGGGCGCCCGGCGGACTCGCTTCTGCGCGCTCGGTGGTGCCTCCGCCCGGGAGGCGCGGGCGCCCGGCGGACTCGGCTTCTGCGCGCTCGGTGGTGCCTCCGCCCGGGAGGCGCGGGCGCGCGGCGGGGAAGGCGCGGCGGGAGGAGCCCCAGGACGGCCGGAGGCTCGGGAAGCGCACGCGGCCGCACCCGGGTATGGCCTCGCGGGGGCACTTCCTACAACCTGGCGGGTGTTTGGGGACATCACCTCGGGATTTTCCTCCTCAGATAACGAGGTCTCACGGAGACCAAGCTAGCCTCGACCTCGCACTGTAGCGGAGGATGGCTGCCTACCGAGCTCGTCCTGCCTCAACCTTCCGAGTGCAAGGGTCCAGGTGTGTGCGGCGGCGCTGCCTGAGGAACCCCGATTAGTGGTGGTGGACCCCGAAAGGGTTTGGTTGCACCTTGAGTGGACTCAGGATTAGGACACGCCGGTGCTTTCTCCTTGGGGATATACCCACGGAAGGGTGGGAACAGGCCAGGGTGAAGATGAGCCCATTGTGAGCCCCTGCCCTGTAACAGCCAAAAGTTTGACTCTACGGCTGCAATCCCAGCACTGAGGCTAGGATAGGATCGCCGTGATTCCGAGGCCATCCATGGACTAGAGGGAGACCCTGCCTCTGTTGGTAGGTGTTTGTAGGTAGGGTCTCACTAACCCAGGCTGACCTGAAATTGGCCTTGAGCTCACGATGATTCTTGTAGCCTCCCGAGTGCTGAGATTAAAGGTGTGTGCTGCTATCTTTAATTTTTATTTATTTATTTATTTGAGACAGAGGGACAGAGAGTGGGCGCCAGGGCCTCTAGCCACTGGAAACGAACTCCAGACACATGTGCCACCATGTGCTTCTGGCTTATATGGGTCCTCGCAGGCAAGCGCCTTAATTGCTAAGCCATCTCTCTAGCCCAAATTTATTTATTTATTTATCTATTTGAGACATGGTCTCACTCATTAGCCCTAGCTAACCTGAAAACGTAAGATCAGGTTGGCCTTGAATTCATGGCATTCCTCCGGTGTTCTGGGATTATAGACTTGTATTGTCATGTTATTTCCCCCAATTTAAGAATCCACAGCAGGGGATTTGACTCCTGCTGAGAACAGGAAGGTCGGGTCCTTGAGGACACTAGTATTGAAGCTATTTGAAGGGTGATTGGCTGAAAATTGATAGACCAATGCCAAATCTCTGAAAGTCTTGAATGGCAGAGAGAAAGGGAGGGAATGAGGTAGGATAGAAGAAAGAAAATCAACATCAGATCCTAGGATACCTTCCTTAGAATCTAGTTAACAAGTTCTTTTTGTTTTTTTGTTTTTTGCTTGCTTGTTTGCTTTTGTTTTTGGTTTTTCTTTTTGGGTTTTTTGTTTGTTTGTTTGTTCATTTTTATTTATTTATTTGAGAGTGACAGAGAGAGAGAGAGAGAGAAAGAGGCAGAGAAAGAGAGAGAATGGGCGCGCCAGGGCTTCCAGCCTCTGTAAACGAACTCCAGACGCGTGCGCCCTTGTGCATCTGGCTAACGTGGGTCCTGGGGAACCGAGCCTCGAACCGGGGGTCCTTAGGCTTCACAGGCAAGCGCTTAACCGCTAAGCCACCTCTCCAGCCCTCTTTTTGGGTTTTTGAGGTAGGGTCTCACTCTAGCTCAGGCTGACCTGGAATTCACTCTCAGCGATCCTCCTACTTCTGCCTCCCGAGGGCTGGGATTAAAGGCGTGCGCCACCACACCCGGTTTAGTTAACAAGTTATTTATTTTTTTTTTTTTTTGAGGTAGGGTCTCACTCTGGTCCAGGCTGACTTGGAATTAACTCTGTCATCTCAGGGTGGCCTTGAACTCATTGCAATTCTCCTACCTCTGCCTCCCAGTACTGGGATTAAATGCGTAGAAGGATCACCTTGAGTTTAAGGTCACCCTGAGACTATATAGAGAATTCCAGGTCTGTCTGGTCAAGACCCTCCCTCCAAAAACAAGAACCAGGTGTGGTGGTGCATGCCTTTAATCCCAAAATTTGGGAGGCAGAGGTAGGAGGGTTGCCGTGAGTTCTAGGCCACCCTGAGACTGTGTAGTGACTTCCAGTTCAGCCCAGGCTAGAGCAAGACCCTACCTCAAAAAAAAACATAAATTTTAAAAAAAGAAAGAGAAAAACAGAAAGTAAATAAGTTGATAAATGCCTTGTTTCTTGCTGGGTTTTTGTTTGTTTTCCTATCCAGGTAGGGTCTCACTCTAGCCTAGGCTGACCAGGGTGGCGCCAAACTCAAACGATCCTCCTACTTCTGCCTCCCTAGTGCTGGGATTAAAGGCGTGTGCCACCATGCCCAGCTCTTGCTGGTATTTATGCTTTCATTATCTTTTGCAAAAACAGTGAGAAGTAAAAAGGCAACTGGTTTTGTCAATAGATTTTGTGTCTCAATGTTTTTCTTAGCACCTGGAGGAAGTGGCTGTCCGCAGGAAGAGGCAGATTTAGCCATCACATCTGAAACTTCAAGCCTGGAGCTCAAAGTGAGTGGTATTGGGTTGTTATCAGTATTGTTTTGTGTGTGCAGAGTAGAGGAAGGTCACTGTTCCGCCCTGTTACCTTGAGACAGAATGTATCACTGAGCCTGGAGCTCACTGTCTTTGTTAGACTAGCTAGTCACCAAGTCCCAAATGATACTCCTGCCTCTGTTCTCTAGGGTTACAGGCATGCACACCCAGTTTTTACATGGGTGCTGGGGATTGAATTTGGGTTCTTGCTTGCACAGCAAGTGCTCTTATCCACTGAGCCGTCTCCTCAGACCTGTGATCAGGGTTTATAAGGCTCTAGCTGTACAGATTATCCCTGATTTAGGTTGGCAGGACCTATTTTGGTTCACTCCAAAGTTATGGGAAAGCCTTTCACATTTAATTGAAATTGTACTTTGGTCTCCCTAAGTATCTATAGGCAGTTTATGGCTCCTAGGTGGGGAGACATTTTCTTAGTGGTGTAGCCACTGGTAAGGATCCAAAGCTCCTGTAAATCCCTCATCTGGGATTTTGTAAGCAACCCTATTTTCCAGGTTAGCATGGGCTACAGTGAGATCCCACCTGGGGAAAAGAAAATTTTTTTAATTAAAAATCTTGTACTTTGGATTTTGAATTTTGACCTTGTCCCTGGGCTAACGATACAGGACAGTCACACTGTTTTCATTGTGCTGGGCAGTGACCTGCAGCTCCTAAGACATCCGTCCAGAAGATCAGAAGGGGAAAGAACACCACAGTGTGCTGTGTTGCCAAGTTACGGTGTTTTGCAGATTTATTGCATTTCTAATGAAATATTTTAAGCTTACTATGAGCACATCCTGTCATAGTCCCATTAGAAGCTGAGTATCTGGCCACAGGTGATGGCACACGCTTTTAATCCCAGCACTCAGGAGGGCAAGGTAGGAATATCACTGTGAGTTCAAGACCAGCCTGAGACTAATTTCAGGTCAACCTGGGCTAGAGCAAGACCCTACCTTGAATAATGATGGAAAAACAAAAACCCCACAAAACAAAAAGAAGCAGCTAAGCCAGAGAATGAAGATTTAAGGTGGTTTGTGACAGATCCAGTCTTGGTTTTCTTACACATGTACATTTATTTTTTTTCTTTTGGTTTTTTGAGGGAGGGTCTTACTGTAGCCCAGGCTGACCTGGAATTCACTATATAGTCTCAGGATGGCCTCTAGTTCCCAGCACCACACCCTGCACATGTGCGCTTTTTTTTTTTTTTAATGTGCCTGCAGAATCATTTCTAGTATTTTATTTATTTATTCATTTAAGAGAGAGAATGGGTATGCTAGGGCCTCTAGCCAGTGCAAACAAGCTCCAGGCGTATGCACTACCTTGTGTATCTGGCTTACGTGGGTCCTGGGGAATCGACCTAGGTCCTAGGCTTCCCAAGCAAGTGGCCTAACCGCTTAGCCACCTCTCCAGCTCACAAGTGCAAGAGTGTCCTTGGAAGCCGGGCGTGGCAAAGTAGGAGGATTGCTGTGACAGCCTGAGACTCCATAGTGAACTCCGGGTCAGCCAGGGCTAAAGTGAGACCCTGCCGAGTGTCCTTGGACCAGTGTGGTGGCGCATTCTAGGAGGCAGAGGTAGGAGGATTGCTGTGTGTTCAAGGCCACCCTGAGATTATATGGTGAATTCCAGGTCCGCCTGTCAGCTTAGGCTAGAGTGAGACCCTACCTGGAAAAAAACTAAAACTCAAACACACTAAAAAAACTCCTTGAAGGAGTGACTTAATGTCTCTATACTTGAGGTCCCGTAAGTGGGTCCAGTGTCATAGGGCACTGCTGAAAGGACTCTGGCACAGAGCAGGGACTTAGTAAGGTAGAGTTAAGGAAGCTCTGATCTGTTACTTTCTCCACTTGTTGGTTATGTGTTGTTTCTCTCTGACCTCAGATTTCTAGAGGTGGGCATCAGCCAGTGGTGGCTAGAAACAGTCTGGAATAGAAGTCAAATACATAGCACTATCTAGCATTACTGGACAGTGGCAACTGAGCTATAGGCGACCAGTTACTTGAACTCTATGTCCCAGGCTTTGAGAGAACCAAGATTGGGTAGTTGTGAAGGAGGAAAATTGGGAAAATAATCAAAGACAGCAGCCTCTTGGAACAGATACATTTGTAACAGGAAGCCATGTTAAACCCTGGAACCCTTACAGGGCTCTCCATTTATCCTGTACCTAGGATGTAGAGAGCCCTAAGAAAGAGACCAGTCATCCCTGGGGACCATATCAGAGAGTGAGTGAAGCTAGAAAGAGATATCACTGAAAATGTGATGCTCCCTGGGGTGGGCAGGGTGGCAGCTGCTCTGCAGGAAGCCAAAAAGAGTGATTACTGGTGGAATGCAATAGTCAGGATGAGAAGATGGAGAGAAGGGGACTGGGCCCTAGACTCCAGGAGGTCTTTCACCCATCCCATTGCCTGAATATCTCAATAACTGAAAAAAAAGAGCTGCAAGATTTTCTCTATCTCCCATACTACCTTGCTTCTTTCATGGAGTACTTTCTGCAATTTGTCAGAATGGCTACCATTTTCCTTTGCTTCCCTTTTGTTGTTGTTGTTTAGTTTTTTTTCAACATAGGGTCTTGTTTTAGTCTAGGCTGGCCTCAAACTCATGGCAGTCCTCCTACCTCTGGTGCCTCTTGAGTGCTGGGGTTAAAGGTGTGTATCACCACCCTGGCTGCTCCCTTTAAAAAAAAAAAAAATATTTATTTATTTGAGAGTGACAGAGAATGGGCACACCAGGGCCTCCAGTCATTGCAAACAAACTCCACACGCATGTGCCACCTTGTGCATCTGGCTTACATGGGACCTGGAGAATTGAACCGCGATCTATAGGCTTCACAGGCAAGCACTTAACTGCTAGGCCATCTCTTCAGACCCTGCTTCCCTTTTTAAATTATATTCAGTCATTTTTTTTCTTCCTTTCTTGCCACAAATGTCTTCATATTTCTCTCTTTCATGGTTTTATTTTTCTCCTGGATTTGAGATTTGAATCTTGAGATTGGATGTCAGTCTATATTTTATATATTTAAATAGTTGGTGTCTGTCCTTCCTTTCCAGATGCCAGTCACCTTTGAGGATGTGGCAGTAAATTTTACCCAGGAAGAATGGGAATGTCTGGATGCCAATCAGAAGGCCCTTTATAAGGATGTTATGTCAGAAACTTTCAAGAACTTGGCATCTGTGGGTAAGAGGCTGTGGTTTCTCTGGTACTCCCTGTCATTCCCCCCTCCCCGCCCCACACACTTTGAGGGTCTGAGAAGGTTTGACTTTAGGCAGGTAGGTAAGCTCACAATTAGCCCCTACTTTTGTATTTTTCAGGTGTGGAAGATCTAGGTCACTAAGTTCAGGGGTGAAATGAAAAACCTAACCAGACATGGTGCCACATGCCTTTAATCCTAGCACTTGGGAGGCAGAGGTAGGAGTATTGCTATGAGTTCAAGGCCACCCTGAGATTACATAATGAATTCCAGGTGAGCCTGGGCTAGAATGAGACCTTACTTCAAAAAATCAAAAAAAGAAAAAAGAAAAGAAATGAAAAATCTGTATGAAGATTTGGGCATGGAGGTGGAGACAAGAGGATTAGGAAATTAAGGTAGTCCTGGACTATATGGAACACTATCTCAACAAAATATAAATAACAGGGGCTGGAGAGGTGGCTTAGTGGTTAAGGTTCTTGCCTATAAAATCTAAAGACCATTCCCTAGTACTCACTTAAAGCCAGATGCACAAGGGGGCACATGTATCTGGAGTTCATGTGCAGCGGCTACAGGTCCTGGAGCACCCATTTTCTCTTCTCTCTCTCTCTCCCCCTGCCTCATTCTCTCCCAAATAACTAAGTGTAATATTTTATTTAAAAAAGCATGCTCTCAGCCGGGTGTGGTGGCACACACCTTTAATCCCAGCACTCAGGAGGCAGAGAAGTAGGAGGATCGCCATGAGTTCGAGGCCACCCTGACACTACATAAGTGAATTCCATGTCAGCCTGGGGTAGAGTGGGACCCTACCTTGTAAAACAAAACAAAATAAAATAAAAAAGCATGCTCTCCCCCACCCACAAAAAGAACACTCATCAGTCATAATATTTTTGCCTGAACCAGATCTGATCACCAAGTTCGAGCAAGAAGAGAGGGAACAGAGGAAAATAGATCTCTCTCTCTCAAACACAACAGGTCTGCTTTCAGGTAAGAATTTCGAATGAAGTTAGGCATGGTGATATTTTACCCTTGTAATCCCAGTACTCAGGGTCTAGTAGCCTCAGCTACATGGTAAGTTCAAGGATAGCCTGGTCTACATGAGACTTTGTTTTACAAAACCAATAATAATGAGAACAAAACAAAATCAGGCCAGGTGTGGTGGTGCATGCCTTTAACTCCAGCATTTGGGAGGCAGAGGTAAGAGGATCACCAAGAGTTCAAGGCTATCCTGTGACTACATAGTGAATTCCAGGTCAGCCTGAGCTAGCATGAGACCCTACCAAAGAAAACCAAAAAGAAAAAGGAGAGGGGAAGGTAAGAAGGACTCACACAGCCCCTGGAAGAATGGAGCTGACCTAGAGGATCAAGGCTTATATATCCTCCTCTCACAGGGCACACCTTTCCATTCTAGTCAGACTTGGGAGTAGAAGATTGAGATCAAAGGAATTGCTAAATCTTTCAAGACACTGGAACGTCTTTAGTTTCCAGGGATTGAGTGATTACATATTGGTTGCTTATGTCAATAATACCATTGATTGGGCTGGAGAGATGGCTTAGTGGTTAAGCACTTTCCTGTGAAGCCTAAGGACCCCGGTTCGAGGCTCGGTTCCCCAGGTCCCACGTTAGCCAGATGCACAAGGGGGCGCACGCGTCTGGAGTTCGTTTGCAGAGGCTGGAGGCCCTGGCACGCCCATTCTCTCTCTCTCCCTCTATCTGTCTTTCTCTCTGTGTCTGTTAATAAATAAAAAGTTAAAAAAAAATAATACCATTGATTAAAAAGTTCTGCTGGGCATGGTGGTATACACGTTTAATCCCAGCCCTTGGGGGGCAGAGGTGGGAAGATCACTGTGAGCTCAAGGCCACTGTGAGACTTCATAGTGGATTCCAGGTCAGCCTGAACTAGAGTGGAACCCTACCTGGAAAAACAAAATAACAACAACAAAAAAACAAGTTCTGAGCCGGAGAAATGGCTTAGCAGTTAAAGTGTTTGCCTGCAAAGCCAAAGGACCTAAGTTCGATTCCCCAGGACCCACTTAAGCCAGATGGCACAAGAGGATGCATGCATCTGGAGTTTGCAGTGGCTGGAGGCCCTGACACACCCGTTCTCTCTCCCTCCCTCCCTCCCCCCCTACTCACTTCTCTCTCTCAAATAAATAAATAAAAATAAAATATTTAGTTGGGCATGGTGGTGCATGTCTTTAATCCCAGCTCTTGGAAGGAAGAAATAGGAGGATCACCATGAGTTCAAGGCCACTCTGAAGACTACATAGTGAATTCCAGGTCATCCTGAACTAGGGTGAGACCCAACCTCAGCCACCCCCCAAAAAATACACACACACACACACACATATATTTTTTAAGTTCGCACAAAAAAGGGAAAATGAAGGCTGGAGAGATGGCTTAGAGGATGAGGTGCTTGCCTACAAAGCCAAAGGAGTCAGGTTTGATTCTCTAGTACTGCATGCATCTGGAAAGTAAATATTTTTAAATTTTTGTTTAATTTGCTTGAAAGAGAGGCAGATAGAGAGAGAATGGATGTGGCAGGGCCTTTAGCCACTGCAAAGGAGCTCCAGAAGCATGTACCACCTTGTGCATGGCTTATGTGAGTCCTGGGGACTTGAACCTTAGTCCTTTGCCTTTGCAGGCAAGTGCCTTAACCAGTAAACCATCCTCCAGCCCAAATTACGTATATATGTATATTCCAGGCTGATCTGGAATTAGTTTCAGGGTGGCCTTGAACTCATGGTGAACTTCCTACCTCTGCCTCCCAAGTGCTGAGATTAAAGGCATGTGCCATTGCACCTGGCTTGTGAAACTTTTATTAGTTTATAACTTGAAAAGTCCAGTTTTTCTTAGTTGTAGCTTGTACGATCTAAGGATGAATATGTTGAGTTGGAAAGGATGGACAGAAAGGTAATTGGTTTCCACTGAACAGAAAGCTTGTAGTGGCATTCTCACAGTGAATAATATGTGTTTCCTCCTTCACTACAGGAGGCAAGAAGGAGAAACATCAAGAACGAGGTCATAATCTGAGATGTAAGGGGAGTCGTGATAACATCTCCCTTACTTGCAGAGGGGCAGGCCAGATCCCACACTCTGTTCCAGCTGGGGCTATGGATAGGACAGTGTCACAAGCTGGGCCACCTTTTTTCTGTCACACCTGTGGCAGGTGTTTCAGTAAGAGCTCCCACCTCCATAGACACCAGCTTGTTCACAGCTCTAAGTGGGCTAATAGCTGCAACCAGTGTGGGAAGTTATTTTGGAGTTCTGAGGCTATCACTTACCACAGGTGCCTGAATCATAGGGAAAGGCCTTTCTGTTGCACACTCTGTGACAAGACCTATTGTGATGCTTCTGGATTGAGCCGTCACCGACGTGTACATATGGGCTATAGGCCTCATTCATGCCCCATGTGTGGAAAGTGCTTCCGGGACCAGTCTGAGGTCAAGCGCCATCAGAAGATACACCAGAATCACAAGCCAGTGGCTGGACACCAGAAACATAGGAAGAGTACAGATATAGCAGCTGGATTCCAGGCACCTATCCTCCCGTGCCAAGAGTCCATCCAGGAACTTGTGGATACGAACCAGGCATCAGTTGCCAGGACCAAGGAACCTATATTTAAAATCAAGAGTTCTAGGACTAGGACCCAGACAGCTAACAATAGAACTTCTTGCCTGGATATCAGATCCAACTCTCCAGTGAAGCATTCAAGGTTCAAAGTCTTCTCTTGTTCCCATTGTCCCTTGACTTTTAGCAAGAAAATCCATCTCTCCAGCCACCAGAAGACCCACTTCATAGAGCAACCCAACCACTGCTTCTATTGTGGCAAGTCCTTTAGGTCATTCTCCCAGCTGGTCAACCACCAACAGACCCACTGGAAGCAGAAAATCTACTGTTGCCCCATCTGTGACCTCTGCTTTGGGGAAAAGGAAGGCCTTCTGGGTCACTGGAGGAGCTATAAAGTCAAAGGACAGGGCACAGGCAGCCCACATCAATGCTGGGTGATCTTGGGACAGTGGCTTGGCTTCTTTCGTGATTCCTCGCAGGTAGGAAGAATTGGAAACATGGAAGAAATGGATCTCTTAGGAACCTCAGAAGAAAAGGGTGATGGGAAAAAACATTCCAGGAAGACAAGGCGAAGCAGGCAGTAAATATGAAGCATAAATAAAAATTTTTGGTTTTTTTTTTTTTTTTGAGGTAGTGTCTTGCTCTAGCATGCTGACCTGGAATTCACTATGTAGTCTTAGGGTGGCCTTGACTTTGCAGTTTATCCTCCTACTTCTACCTCCTGAGTGCTGGGATTAAAGGCATGCACCACCATGCCCAGTTTAAAAGAACTTCCTGGGGGCTGGAGAGATGTCTTAGCAGTTAAGCGCTTGCCTGTGAAGCCTAAGGACCCTGGTTTGAGGTTCAACTCCCCAGCACCCATGTTAGCCAGATGCACAAGGGGGCGCATGCATCTGGAGTTTGTTTTCAGTGGCTGGAGGCCCTGGTGTGCCCATTCTCTCTCTCTCTCTCTCTTTCTCTGTTGCTCTCAAATAAATAAATAAAAATGAACACATTTTTAAAAAAGACCATTCTGGCAGAGGTTTTATATTTTGGTTTTTCCTGAGGACTAGCCTCTGGGGTCAGTGTTGTGTAGAGGGAGAGAGGTGAATGGGTAATGAAGGAAAAAGACAACAAAGAAAAGAACTGTGCACATAGGAACTCATTATTATTAATTAGCACCTATCTTGTTTGCATCTGATAGACCATCAAGTAGTAATTGTTGAATAGTGGATGCTATTGAATATGGTTGGAGAAAATGAGAGGATTGTGAGGGACATAAAGATGTAGAAGTTGAAAGGAAATGAATGTGCTACCCAGTTTAATCCCTCTTACTTTCCAGGGGCCTCCATATGCTGCCAAAGCAAGGTAGCAATACTCTTGTCCCCATCTCCAGGTTTTAGTAGAGGTTCTGGGTCTCCCATTCATGACTAGACTATCTATTATTCATACACGGGTCTCGGATGAGAGACTACCTGTCTTTAGCCAGAGGGGGCTCCTGTGAAAGTCTGAGACAGGAGTAAAAAGATGTAGGAAAGGCAGGAAGATAGCTAAAAAAGGAAATTCAGAGTTTCTGGAAGTACAGATTGGACTGTGACCATAGCAAAGAGGCCAGTGAATATACAACTTGATGGATGAGAGGCAACCCAAGGACTTGTCTCTGGATCAGGCTCTCCCAGGAAGATGCAGCATTACTCAGAAGGGATTTCCTAGAAGAAAGAAAAATAACGAATCTGTCAGTGTTTTCTATCATGAAAACCATTGAACCTGGGAAATGGAAAGCCTTCTGGAGTTAAGTTATCTTTGCCTGCCTCAAGGTTGGTTTTAGGCATGAGGCATATTATAGCTGCTATGGACAATGGGAAGGGGGGATTTTTTTTTTCCCCTGAGGGGTACTGAAGGAATAGCAAGCCAGGCAGCAGGTAGAAGTGGTCCAGAACATGTCGTACCTCTGGGACTGTGATTCTTCAGTAGTCCCCTTCCCCCACCCCACCTCATTCTGGCCTTTTCTGTTTATAAGAAAGAAGAGAGTCTGGGTGACATGGTAGCATATGACTTATGATCCCAGCACTGGGATACGACATAGAATGACTGTCGAGAGAGAGAGAGAGAGAGAACGAACTTACTTAGCTCTTCAAGAAACTGTCCTGCAATGAGAAATTAAGAGAATGGGTAATCAGTAGAAGATTCCTCTTTGATAGCCTCCTTGCTCCATTGACACTTGAATGATGCATCCTCCCACATATCTCAGAGGTTCTGTTCAGTTTCTGTGAGGATCCTTAAGGATGGGCATGGGGACACAATAGGAAGGAAGCCCAACTCTAGGATCTGGAACCCTGGTTCCACCCTTTCCCACTCAGGGCTGCCTTGGTCCCCGCACTGCTTAGTGGACCTTGATGCTCCCCCAACCACTGCACCTGCCAGTCTTCTGTGTAGCCAGTTGTAGCAGATGATCAAGGCAACCAGGGGTCCCAGAACAGGCACGATTACAAACAAGGTTATCTTCCAGCAGGGTACCCTCAGAAAGTGACGATCTGAAGGATTCAACAGAACAAAGTCTGTATGTACATTTATGCCACACCCACTTTCATTTCCCCTCTTCACTATTTTAAATAATTTCTTAATTTTTAAAAAGTTTATTTTTGAGAGAGAGAGAATGGGCATGCCAGGGCCTCTAGCCACTGCAAACAAACTCCAGACACATGCGCCACCTTGTGTATCTGGCTTACATGGGTCCTAGGGAGTTGAACCAAGTCCTTTGGCTTTGCAGACAAATGCCTTAACTGCTAAGCCATCTCTCCAGCCAACCCCCTCTTCAATTTTTTGTTGGAGATAGAATCTTTGCTTGGTTTTGAATGTATAGTAATCTTCCCTTTCTTTGCCTCCAGAGTGTTGATTATCCCTAGCTTTTTTTTTGTTGGGGGGGGCCCTATTTTCAAGGTAGGGTCTTGCCGTGATCCTCCTACCTCTGCTTCCCAAATGCTAGGATTAAAGGGTGCACACCATATCCAATCCTAGCTTTTTTTTTTTTTTTTTCGAGGTAGGGTCTCACTCTAGCTCAGGCTGACCTGGAATTCTCTGTATTCTCAGGGTGGCCTCAAACTCACAGTAATTTTCCTACCCCTGACTCCCAAATGCTGGGATTAAAGGTATGCACTACCATGCCTGGCCTAGCTTTTTAAATATACTACAAATATAAGCAAAAGGCTAGGGATATTGCTCAGTGGTAGAGTTCTTATTTAATGTGATAGTCCCTGGATTCAGTCCTCCAAATTAAAGACTGCGTATGTGAAATCTGCCCAATGCTGAATACTAGAATAGAACTGTTGTTATTTGTGCCCTTTAGGAGGGGAGCAGAACAGGGTCATGTTTGACCTCAAGAGAAAAGGCCATTCAGGAAGAAAACTCCCAATAAGGACCATTACACTGTGCCTAAGGCTATTTTCTGATTTCTACAGAATTTATCCACTTAGTAGAAGGTTCTGAGTATTTAACAAACATTTGTTGGCATTGTCTTTAGGCACTAAGCAACTGTAAGTAAAGGCAGAGACTATCTTTGAGGGATTAAAATTCTAGGGGGCGGGGCATTTGTGGCACATGTGTGTACCAGCATTTGGTGGGTGAAGGCAGGAGGATCACAAGCTCGAGACCATCCTTGGCTATATAACAAGTTAGAAGCCAGCTTGGGCTACTTCAAACCCTGTCTACAAAGATACAATACCAGTGGATTTGGTGGCTGTACTCAAAGAAGCCTTCCATCAAGAGTCAAGTGAGTACTTGGTCTGAACGAGTGATCACTTATGCTGCCTTGGATGTACAATTCAGACTTGTACTTCTGTTCTACTCAACTTTGTTTCACCTCCCCAATTAGACAACTTTACATGTAAAGGATCTGTTTACCTTTTGTAATCCCTAGAAATAAAAGATAATGCAAGGTGCTAATATTAGTGAATCTTGATATAATGCCTGACACGTGTTGTATATCAGGGCTTGCTCTCATCCTGCCCGTCCCACATGCAGAGAAAAAGAAGGGACTCCAAGTGAATAGCAAGTTGACCTGGAGGAGCTGGGCTATGACGACTTACCAAAAGTCCGGTGCAGATTCTCTGAAAGAGGAACAAATGATAATAGACTCAGTAGAACATTCATAGGGGTTACTTTCTCTTCATTTTTAAAAAATTTTAATATGCGATAACAGATTATACTTTTTTTTATTCCCTCTGCCCTGTTCCCTGGGGCCCTCCTCAGTGGGGTTATGGGATTCACTGCGGGGTCATGAAGACCTCACTCAGTCCCAGTGAGGTAGTTGGGGGACCCTGCCTCAGGGTCCCACCCACTCTTTTGCTCTTACAGTCTTTCTGCCTGTCTTCCTCAGTGTTCCTTGAGTCATGGCAGGCTTATTGGTAGTCTGATTTAGTGTTGCTCTTCATGTTTTTGTTTGTTTTTAGCATATGCATTCAGCCAGACATTATACTCCTAGGGCTCATGATTACCCTGTTGTAGGTTTTCAGTATCAGGGATGTATTTCCTCCCATGGAGCGGGCCTCCAGTCCAATTAGAGGGCAGTTGGTTTCCCCCATAACAGATGTGTCACTATTGCACCTGTCGGCTCATTTGGCCTAGCCAGCCATAAAGGCTTGCAGTGTCCTCTGTTGAGTATCCTCACTGGTGATTTCTCTCTCTCCCATTGAACTGCATGCAGCGTAACTTTTTAAAAATTTTTGTTTATTTATTTTTTATTTGAGAGCAACAGACAGAGAAAGAGGCAGAAAAAGAGAGAGAGAAAATGGGTGCGCCAGAGCTTCCAGCCACTGCAAACAAACTGCAGATGCGTGCACCCCCTTGTGCATCTGGCTAATGTGGGTCCTGGGGAATCAAGCCTCGAACCAGGGTCCTTAGGTTTCACAGGCAAGCACTTAACTGCTAAGCCATCAGCATAACTTTTTTTGGCTTTCTGTCAGCTGGTCTACATGGAGGAGGTTTTCAGCTCCACTCCAGCAGGATTTCTCAGTGCAACCCAGGTATGTGGGTTCTTCAGCACCAGGGTCTTACTATCTATTCCTGGTGGGAAACCAAGGACCTCAGCACTGGCCTGTAATGTTTTGGGGGTATCAGGGATCTCCCTGGCCAACAGTTTGTTTTTTGAGGTAGGGTCTCACTCTAGCCCAGGCTGACCTGGAATTCATTATGTATTCTCAGGGTGGCCTCAAGCCCACAGTGATCCTCCTACCTCTGCTTCCCATGCTGGGAGTAAAGGCATGTGCCACCGTGCCTGGCCCCTCATCTTTTTTTTTTTTTTTTTTTCTGAGGTAGGGTCTCACTCTAGCCCAGGATGACCTTGAATTCACTATGGAGGCTCAAGGTGGCCTCGAACTCATGGTAATCCTCCTACCTCTGCCTCCCGGATGCTGGGATTTAAGGTGTGCACCACCACGCCCAGCTTCCTTCATCTTTTATTTAATTACTAAAACATGTTCTAGTCCAGACACAGAGTGAGGCAAGCTGTGAGATTTGTTTTTTCACTTCTCTCCCAAGTGCTGGGATTAAAGATCTGCACAATCACATCCAGCCATGGGTTTAGGTTTAAATAGCAAAGGTCCTGCCTGAAGGGAGCACAGCACTGGACAGGCTGAGATGGCTTGAGGAAGTGACCATTTGGGTTCCCAGAAAGCATCACATCTCCTTTGAACAAGACTGGATGGACTGATAGGACTTCTATGATTGTGGAAAGATGGAATGTAGATTCAGAGCCAGTTTATCTTGAGCTGTTTTTTGCCCCTTACTAGTCATGTATTAGCCACCTCTGTGTCTGACTTTTAACATCCTTGTGACCATCAGGTAGTCAGGTGAAACCATTTTGGAATATACTGTCTACCAGTTTCTACCAACACAGAGGCCAAGACTCATCAGACAGCACCTGAAGTCTGTAGCAGAGATTGACCACTTGGTTGTAACTTGCTACCTGATGTCTCCATTAATTGAAAAGTGCTGGTTTATGATCTGATGCTCTGTAACTATAAAAATTTCATGAAATTGCAAATGTGCTGAAACGTGAAATTTGGGATAACCTAAATCTGTGTTTCTGGACCATGATCATTCATGGTTGGCTCCAAAATAAACTGTCATTCCCTTTGAGGTGAGAGTTGTGTGTAGTTATTTCAAAAGTTCAAATGGGAATTAGGGAGGGAGGGTGACTGGAACTCACCAATTTCTGCTCGAAGTTTTCCTAAAACAGAAAAAGGCAATTGTGTTAGTTTTTGTTGTGACACTGAAATGGGAACCTACACACTCAGCATGCTGGGCCTTCGTGCAGGCAATTTCTGTGCCTGCTAGGTGCGTCCTTAAGAGTGGGAGGAGCACTGGACTTAAAATAAGAATTCGGGGTTCTTTACATGGCTTCTATCTTTTAAAAAAATCTTTTGTTTATTAGACACAGGGAGAGAAAATGGACACGCCAGAGCCTCTAGCCATTGCAAATGAACTCCAGACACATGTGCCACCATGTGCATCTGGCTTACATGGGACCTGGAGAATTGAATCTGGGTCCTTAGGCTTCGCAGGCAAGTGCCTTAACTGCTAAGCCATCTCTCCAGCCCTTCTTTTATTTATTTTTTAGTGAGAGAAAGCGATTTGGCACACCAGGGCCTCAGCCACTGTAATTGAACTTCAGGTGCTTGTGCCACCTAGTGGGCATGTACGACTCTGTGCTTGCCTCACCTTTGTCTTGCTTACGTGGGATCTGAAGATTGAACATGGGTGCTTAGGCTTCTCAGGCAAGAAGTGCCTTAACTGCTAAGCCATCTCTTCAGCCCACATGGCTTCTATCTTAATTCAGTAGCAAACTAATGCAAGAGCCTGCATGTGAGGGCAATCTGGCTACAACATCTGTCAACACTGATCTAGCTGGCTAGTTAGGTGTCCCTTTTAGCTCCATATGGGTTGTGTCACTTCCAGAGATGGGCTTTGGATTGGTTACCTTGGCAGACAACCTTTGCCATTAGAGAACTGTTCTTCAGTTCAGTGTATATGTCTGCTGGATGTGGTGGTGCACACCTTTAATTCCAGCACTTGGGAGGCAGAGGTAGGAGGATTGCCATGAGTTTCAGGCTACCTTGAGACTACATAGTGAATTCCAGGTCAGCCTGTGCTAGAGCAAGACCCTACCTCAAAATAAACAAACAAACAAACAAAAAAGTACACAAGTAGCTGCAATCCCCTGCTAGAGCCTCTGAACAAACTCAGAAATATGAAGCCTTCTTTAGAATTGATCCTCAGCAACCAGTAGTGCTTTAAATAAACCATTATAAAATTTTTGTTGTGTAATCCCAGCACTTGGGAAGCCAAGGTAGGAGGATTGCTGTGAGTTTGAGACCACCTTGACACTACAGGGTGCCAGGTCAGCCTGAACTAGAGCAAAACCCTTCCTTGAAAAAACAAAAAATAACAATAAAGTGTCAAATTGTTTAGACTTGAATGACTACAGAACACTTTCTCCCAGCTGCATTAAGCTGCTAGGTCCAAGGGCCTGAGCTCTGCCAGTCAGTTGCAATAAGTCTGATTCCTGGCCACAGTTGCCTCCTGTAAAGTGGGGCTATTAATGTCAGTTTTACTTCAGGAAGATGCCAGTATCCATGTGAAAATGTTCAGTAAAATCTAAAACTTGCGCTGGGCATGGTGGCACATGCCCTTGATCCCAGCACTTGGGAGGCAGAGGTAGGAGAATCACTGTGAGTTCAAGGCCAGCCTGAGACTACATAATGAATTCCAGTCAGCCTGTACTAGAGTGAGACCCTACCTCGAAAAACCTAAAAAAATAAATAAAAATGGGCTGGAGAGATGGCTTAGCGGTTAAGCGCTTGCCTGTGAAGCCTAAGGACCCCAGTTCGAGGCTCGGTTCCCCAGGTCCCACGTTAGCCAGATGCACAAGGGGGCGCACGCGTCTGGAGTTCATTTGCAGAGGCTGGAAGCCCTGGCGCACCCATTCTCTCTCTCCCTCTATCTGTCTTTCTCTCTGTGTCTGTCGCTATCAAATAAATAAATAAATAATTTAAAAAAAAATAAATAAAAATGAAACTTGTTTTGGCATTTTGAACCCAGAAGTCTCTTAAATGTTAACTGACCCAAGTTGCAGGACAAGGGATCTTGATGGGCCCAGACACTGCCCGTACCTCTCAGTCTGTGCTGCAGGAAGAGGTAGACAAGGCCTACAGTGATCTGCAGGAGGAGCACAGGCAACACGGCGATGAGAACCAGCACTCCAGGGTTGATCCAGTAGAAGGGATCTGAAACGTAAAAGGGCATCACCCAGCCTGCTTCCTGTGGCTCCATGAGTCAGTTCAATAAGGGAGCTCAAAGAATAAGAAGTAGTCAAAGATGGTGACACCAGCATGGTGCTGCACAGCTGTGATCCCAGCCAGGCCTGTCTGGCTAGACAATATGCTTCTACAAGAGGGGGCGTTAAAGCGCTTGCCTGTGAAACCTAAGGACCCAGGTTCAATTCCCCAGAACCCACATAAGCCAGATGCACAATGTAGCACATGCCTCTAGAGTTCGTTCGCAGTGGCTACAGGCCCTGGTGTGCCCATTCTCTCTCAAATAAATAAATTAATTTTAAAAGGGGGGGTGGGCTAGAGAGATGGCTCAGCAGCTAAAAGTACTTGCTTGCAAAGCCTAAGAGCCTGGGCTTGGTTCCCCAGCACACAAATAAAAACAGACATAGACAGTGGCACATGTGTCTGAAGTTTGTATTTGCAATACTGAGAGGCCCTGGCATGACCATTTTCCCGTATTTTCTCTCTCTCTCTCTCTCTGTCAAATAAATAAATAATAGGCCAGGTGTGATGGTATATTCCTTTAATCCCAGCACTTGGGAGGCAGATGTAGGAGGACTGTGAGTTTGAAGCCAGCCTGAGTCTACATAGTGAATTCCAGGTCAGCCTGGGCTACAGCAAGACCCTACCTTAAGAAACCAAAAATGAATAAATAAGATAAATGAATAAACAAAAAACAAAAATGACGAATTGATAACCAAGCCGAGCAAACATTAACAGTGAAATGTGTTTGTTTCCAGAAAGGGCTGGTGATTATATTGGTGTTTTGGAACATAGTCTTTTTTGGTTTTTCAAAGTAGGGTCTCACTCTAGCTCAGGCTGACCTGGAATTCACTATGTAGTCTCAGGCTGGCCCCAACTCAAGGTGATTCTCCTACCTCTGCCTCCCAAGTGCCACCATGCCCAGCTCTTGGAACATGATCTTAAGTAGCTCTAGCTGGCCTTGAACTCACTATTGTGATGGAGATTGACCTTGATCCTTCTGAATGTTATAGTCTGGCTCTTTCAAATGTTTTCAAAATTATGAGTTAAAAGGAGTAGAGACTAGTAATAAAACCACAAAAAAGCCAGGTGTGGTGGCATATGCCTTTAATCCCAGCACTCTGGAGGCAGAGGTAGGAAGATTGCCTCATTGTGAGTTCAAGGCTACCCTGAGACTACGTAGTCCATGTCAGCCTGGGCTAGAGTGAGACCCTACCTCAAAAAAAAACAAAAACAAAACAACAAAAAAAAAAAAAGAAAAAGAAAAAAGAGCTGGGCGTGGTGGCACATGCCTTTAATCCCAGCACTCTGGGAGGTAGAGGTAGGAGGATTGCCATGAGGTCAAGGCCACCCTGAGACTTGGTAGTGAATTCCAGGCCAGACTGGGCTAGAGTGAAACCCTACCTTGAAAATCAAGACCAAAAAAAAAAAAAAAAAAAAGAAAGAAAGAAAAAAAGAAAGAGGATATTCACTCGAAATTTAGAAAAATATTGTCATCTAAACATGTTTCAGTAACCTGGTACTTGGAGCTATAATGTGATCCCAGGCTGACCTGGAATTCACTATGGAGGCTCAGGGTGGCCCTGAACTCACGGCAATAGTCCTACCTCTGCCTTCCAAGTGCTGGGATCAAAGGTATGTGCCACCACATCCAGCTTTTTGATGTTTTGGGACAGGGTTTCCCTCTGTAAACCCAGGGTGGATTTGAACTCATGGTGGATCTTTTTTGTTTTTTGATTTTTTTCCAGGCAGTGTGTCACACCCAGGCTGGCCTGGAATTCACTATGAGTCTCAGGGTGGCCTTGAACTCACTGTAGCTCTGCCTCTGGAGTGCATGTGCCACCAGGCTTGCTTTATGGAGGTTCTTCTGACTTCAGCCTCCTGAGTACTGGGATAGAGGCTATAGAGTGATTCTTTGATTATTTGTGTGGTCTCTCGTTTTAAATTTTTTTAAAAAAGTATTTTGTTTATTTGAGAGAGAGAGAGAGAGAGTGGGCACTCTAGAGTCTCTAGCCACTGCAAAGGAACTCCACTGCATGCGCCACCTTGTGCATCTGGCTTTATGTAGGTATTAGGGAATCAAACCCTGGTCCTTAGGCTTTGCGCCTTAACTGCTGAGTCCTCTCTTTAGCCATTGTGGTTTCTTATTACAGCCTTAGGCATCAAATCAGGACCTGACTGGAAGAGTTTGGAATGTAGAAACCAGCTCAAAGAAAAACTTTCTACCCTTAGGCAAAAGTTTCAGTCTTTTTTTTCACCTTTTATCTTTGGCCTCAGGAGAAATCTATACTGAAGCTCCCCCACCCCTGTGTGTGTGTGTGTGTGTGTGTGTGTGTGTGTGTGTGTGTGTGTGTGTAAAAATTCCCCAGTTAAAAACCAGCTGTCTGAAGAACATTCTGTGACAGCTATTTTCATGTCTCTACAATCCTCTAGAAATAGCGCTTTGTTATTCGTATACAATGCCATCTTCTGGCCCCAGCATGGTAATAGTCACCCCCACTTCAGATACAAAAGTGCTGAATTGTCTGATGTTTGCTCTTCAGGGGTGAGGAGGAACAACAGGAAAGAACTGTACACAGTCCTCTCAGAATTTTTTTTTTTTTTTTTTTTTTTTTTTGGTTTTTCAAGGTAAGGTCTCTAGTTCAGGCTGACTTGTAATTCACTATGTAGTCTTAGGGTGGCCTTGAACTCACAGTGATCCTCCTACCTCTGCCTCCTGAGTGCTGGGATTAAAGGTGTGTGCCACCATGCCCAGCTACAGATCATTCTTATTCCCCTACACCTCACCCTCCTGTAACCCAGGCTACCTTTGAACCCTTCATTCTTCCTAGTGCTGGGATTATTGTGTGCTTCACCACAGCATTTCCACTCAAATACAGACCTTCAGCTCTCTAGCAACACCGGATGTTTATTTTGCAGTTTTGCTGTCTCCATTTCTCATCTTTCCTATTTTATTCTTTTAGAACATTTTCTTTGGGGCTGGAGAGATGGCTCAGCAGTTAGGGCATTTGCCTGTAAAGGCTAATGATCCAGGTTCTATTCCCCAGTGCCCACTTAAAGTCAGATGCACAAAGTGGGTCATGTATTTGGAATCTTTTCCAGTGGCTGGAGGCCCTGGCATGCCCATTCTCTCTATGTCTCTTCTAATTCTCTCTGCTTTCAAATAAATAAAAATAACTTAAAAATTATTTTCTAGCTGGGTGTAGTAGTGCATGCCTTATCTCAAAAAAATCTATCTATCTATCTAAATTTTGTTTTATTTTGGTTATTTGTATTTGGTTGGAAGACACTTCTAGTCTCCCTCTTCCATCAAAGTGATGCATATTGATTTTCTTATGGCTATCATTTCATGCATCTATGTATATGGAGAGAGTGAGTGTACATGTACATATATATGAGTGAGTGTGCATATGTATGCACGCAAACATGGGGTCGTGGTTTTGTTCTCTACATTCTGTGTCTTGCTTTTATCACTAAACAATTTCTTATGGAATGTATCTAAGCCATGCGGTACGTCTTGCTAGAACAATTGATTTAGGGGCGTAGTAGCTTATTTTGTAGCCAGTGTGCCAGACGCTGAGACTGGAAGACTGCTGAGTTCATTGCTTGAGACCCTATCTCAGAATTTTAAGAGCTGGGGCTGGGAAGATGTGTTCAGCTGTTTAGCAGTTAAAGGCATTTGTTTACAAAACCTACAAGCCTGGCCTGGGCTCAGTGCCTCAGCCACCCACTTACAATCAAGCAGGCATTCCTTTCTAGCAACAAGAGCCCCCGACACCGCTGACCCAAACACGCATAAATAAATAAGTGGATAAATAAAAATTGTTAAGTGTTCTCCATGGGTCTTGGGAAATAGCTTAGTGGTGAAAGGCACTTGCTTGCAAAGCTTGATTGCCTGGGTTCAGTTCTCCAGGACCCAGGTAAAGCCAGATGCACAAAGTGGCAAATGCATTTGGAATTCTTTTGCAATAGCAGGAGGCCCTGGTATGCCCATACTCTCTGTCTCTCTCTCTCAAATAAATAAATATATTTTTTTTCCCCTAAGGTAGGGTCTCACTCTAGGTCTAGCTAGCCTTGCACTCAGCAATCCTCCTACCTCTGCTCCCAAGTTCTGGAATCGAAGGTGTGCTCCACCACATCTGGATAATATTATTTTTTAAAGCTGACAATAGCTGGGTATGGTGGTACATACCTTTAATCCTAGCACTTGGGAGGCAGAGGTAGGAGGATCATGTGACAACAGAGGATATCTGACAACAGAGATCAATGATAAAACATTTGTCTAGTGTACACAGGACTCTGAGTTCAATTTCCAGTACTGAACAAATCTTAAATTGGGCATGGTGGCACACACTTTTAATCCCTGCTCTTGGGAAGCTGAGGTAGGAGGATTGCTGTGAGTTCAAGGCCAGCCCAGGCTACTTAGTGAGTTCCAAGACAGTCTGAGACAGAATGAGATTCTGCTTTAAAAAAAAAAAAAAAAGGTGGGTGTGGTGCCACATGCCTTTTTAATCCCAGCACTCAGGAGGCCAAGGTAGGAGGATCACTGTGAGTTTGAGGTCAGCCTGAGACTATAGTAAATTCCAGATCAGCCTGGGCTAGAGGGAGATGCAACTTTGAAAAACCAAAATGGCTGGAGAAATGGCTTAGTGGTTAAGGTTCGATTTCCCAGAAACTATGTAAAACCAGATGTACAAGGTGGCCTATGCATCTGGAGTTTTATTGCAGTCGCCTATAGAGGCCCTGGTGTGCCCATTCACTCTCCCTCTATCTGCCTTTTTTGGAAGTAAAAATTAATATATAAAATATTTTTAAAAATTTAATGACTGCATAGTATTCACTCTATAGATGTCCTCTCTCTCTCTTTTTTAGTCTCAGGGTGGCCTTGAATTAGTGGTGATCCTCCTACCTCTGTCTCCCAAGTGCTGGGATTAAAGGCATTTGCCACGACCAGCTACTTTTTTTTTTTTTTTTTTTTCATTTTGGTTTTTAGAGGTTGGGTCTCACTCTAGCCCAGGTTGACCTGGAATTCATTCTGTAGTCTCAAGGTGGTACCAAACTCACATCAATTCTGCTACCTCTGCCTCCTGAGTGCTGGAATTAAAGGTGTGCACCACCACACAACTGCCTAGATGTCATCTCTTATTTAGTCCCTCAATGGGCATTTTTTGCTTTTTTTGAGGTAGGGTCTCACTCTAGCCCAGGCTGACCTGCAATTCACTATGTAGTCTCAGGCTGGCCTTGAACTCACAGCAATCCTCTTATCTCTGCCTCCCCAGTGCTGGGATTAAAGACATGCTCCACTATACCCGGCTTTAGTGGATCTTTGATTCCCCACTGCAAGTAATGAAGCAGCAGACAGCCATAAGCTAGAATTCCTGGTCCTATAGAATTGATCCCAGGACTGAAGGATCTCATCTTGATTGAATAATTGATGGTTGAAAGGGACATATTGGCCACCCCATAGCTCATACCTCATGCTACATAGCACAATTTACCTTCCACTTTCAGTTCCATTGCTGTCTCCTCTTGGTAAGAATGATCTCGAAAGAAACAGGTGAATCCTCCTTCATCCGAGAACCTGACATTTCGGATCCTCAGGGTCACCTTTCCTTCACCAATAGTTTCTTTCAGCAGCTCTGTCCGGCCTCGATATTCAGGTGCCTGTTCTGCATCTTGATCTTTGCCATTTCGGTAAAGATGAACCACCCTAGAGAAGGGAGGACGGTACCATCCCACCTCCATGCCAGTGGCATTCTTGGCAGGAGATATGCGACATGGCAATTCCGCTTCATCCCCAACCAGAGCCCGGATGGGGTGTCCTGGTCCTATCACTCTGAACTGTCCTGTCCAAGACACCAAGAAGAAACTGAGGGTCAGAAGGGTCCTTGACAAGTGCACCATATGAAGGCTTACTTCAAAACAGGGGAAAGGGAGGTTGTTTAATTTTATTTTTTTTAATTTTTAAAAATTTTATTTTGATTTATTTATTTGAGAGAGACTGATAGAGAGAATGGGCATGCCAGAGCCTCCAACTGCTGCCAACAAACTTCAGACACATGCTCCACCTTGTGCATCTGGCTTATGTGGGTCCTGGGGAATTGAACCTGGATCCTTTGGCTTTGCAGGCAAATGCCTTAACCACTAACCCATCTCGCCAGCCTTTATTTGTTTTTGAAACAGAGTTCTCTCAGTAGTCCTCTTGCCTACACCTCCCAACTACTAGGATTATAGATATTTTCTGCCATATACAGCCTAGGACATTCAATTTTTATTTATTTTTGGGTTTTTGTGATAGGGTCTCACTGTAGCCCAGGTTGGCTTAAAATTCACTATGTAGTCTCAGGGTGGCCTCAAACTCATGGCCATCCTCCTACCTCTGCCTCCCAAGGGCTGGGTTTAAAGGGATGTGCCACCATGCCCAGCTAACACTCAATTTTTAAATGGAATTAAAAAATGTTGGTGTAAAGCTGAAGAGATGGCTTAGCAGTTAAGGCACATACCTGTGAAGCCTAAGGACCCAGGTTCGATTCTCCAAGTCCCATGTAAACCAGATGCACATGGTGGCATATGCATCTGGAATTCGTTTGCAGTGGCTAGAGGCCCTGGCGTGCCCATTCTCATTCTCTATCTCTCCCTCTATCTCTAGTAAATAAATAAAAATAAATAAATAAATGTTGGTGGAGTTAAAATTGTTTTTAACTTAACTTTCAGCATATATGCATATATGTGTGTGTGTGTGTGTGTGTGTGTGTGTGTGTGTGTGTGTGTGTATCCCCTAGTTAAAGAGGTGGGACTCTGGCTTTAGTTTAACTCAAACACTGATTGAGATTTACCAAAAACAAGTATTTGATCTAACATGCAAAACACCTCTCATTTAACTCTGACAGCAACTCTAAGAGGTTATTATTTTGTCCCTATTTGAGAGGTGAAAAAGCAAAGCTAGGGCTGAGGACATAGCTCAATGTTAGGGCCTGTGCTTAGCTTACACAAGGCCCTGGGCTTGATCCCCAGTACTATGGGTGCGTGTGTTTTGGGGTGGTGTGTGTGGAATTTGGATTCTGTTCTTCAAGGAACAAGGAAGTTTTCTGAGAAGGGAAACTATGTCTGCAAATCTAGGTGTAGAAAGAAAATTCATACAACTATTTGAGGATGCTTGAAAGTGAGTGCAGGAAATTCCTCTTTCTGCTCTTAGATCTCTGCAAGATAGCATAAAAGACAGCTTACCTGCATAGCTAGAAGACAGCTGGAGGAGGAGGAGGAAGGACAGCAGGAAGCTGTGCACAACGGAGCTCCACAAGGTGGCCATCTCCACAGTTACTGGGGACAGAGTCCCCAGGGCTGGGTTAAGCCAAGCATAGGCCCTTGGGCTGCATGTTCCCTACCCTAAGTAGCTCGAAGGGAGGATCTGGGAGGGCACTTCTGCCTGTGCTCTGCCACAGCTGTGACCTTAGGAACAGCCCCACGTCACCCTTGCCAGGCACTTACACAAAAGGGCTACAGACCCATGGATGACCAGGGTTTGCCTTCCCCACCCCCTCAAAGCAATGGAGCAGTGGCTGCCTGGTACTGGACTTTTCTCCCTTTCCCAAGGCCCAGGGACCTAGACTCAGGGAAGGCACATTGGGACTGGTCAGTGAGGGATTAGAGGGGCTTGTTTGTGGAGTCTGTAAGCTTCCTTCATTCCTCTCGCTGCTAAAAACTAGCCAGTGGAGAGTGACTATTGTGGTTTCTTTCTTTTTTCTTCTTGGTTTTCACTCTGGCCCAGGCTGACCTGGAATTCACTGTGTAGTCTCAGAGTGGCCAGGAACTCACGGGATCCTTCTATCTCTGCTTCCCACCTTTGCCTCCCAAGTGCTGGAATTAAAGGCATGTGCTAGAGTCTTTTGGCTATAGCAATTTGTCCTTGAGAACAATGGAGTCTTTCCTGGTGCTTGTGTGGGCTTTTTTTTTTTGTTTTTAAACTTTTATTTGAGAGAGAAAGAAGAGAAGAGAAGAGAGACAGAGAGAGAGAGAGGCGCATTAGGGCCTCTAGCCACTGCAAATGAACTCCAGATGCATTTGCCACCCTGAGCATCTGGCTTACTTGGATCCTAGGGCAGAAGTTCGGTGCTAGATGCTCATGATCATACACAATTTCCACCGAATTAGTGGCCTTCAGGTTATTGTGGATGAAATCCATGGACCACAGAGGGTGAGGCTTAATAAGATTTTATTATAGAGTTTAAGAGAATGAAAGGACACACGGGAGCCATAGACTGTTACTAGAAAATTTTCAGTGTCAGGGATGGGATACTTTCAGTGAGTTGTTGGCCAGGGAGGTCCCTGATGCCCCCAAACATTACAGGCCATTGCCGAGTCCCTTGGTTTCCCACCAGAAATAGATGTTAAGACTCTATTGCTAAAGACTCCACATACTTGGGTTGCAAGGTCACTGAGAAACCCTGCTGGAGCTGAGCTGAAAACCTCCTCCATGTACACCAGCTGACCGAAGGCTGGAAAAAGCCACATCACACACATTTCAATGGGAGAGAAAGAAATCACCAGTGAAGATAGCCAATAGTGGTCACTGCAAGCCTTATATTTGGCCAGCCAGGCCAAATGAACCAATGTGTGTAATAGTGGCACGTCTGTTATGGGGAAAACCAACTGCCCTCTAATTTGACTGGAGGCCTGCTCCATGGGAGGGAATACATCCGTGATACTGAAAATCTACTACAGGGGTAGTCATGAGCCCTAGGAATGTAACATCTGTTACTGTCTGGCTAAAAGTACTTACTGTGCTCACCTAACTGCCCAGTAACCACTTCTCTCAACGTTCATACCCATATATTACTGCTACTCTCACTTTGGTTAGAGAAGCTTCTCTTTTCAGATGGCAGTGACCTTGGGACGACTCAGAAGGCACCATGGTGCTAAGAAGTGACAGAGGAGTGCTCAACACTGAAATATCTCTATCACATCTTCCATGGCTCCGGGTCCATTGCGGAAGATGTGGCAGAAAGAATGTAAGAGCCAAAGGAAAGGTAGGACTCCTTACAACGTGCTCCCCCCAGATACAAAATGGACTGGATATCCATGACCTCAGAGTGCCTGACACTACCTACACAAGACCATCATAATAGGAAGAAAAGATGATGACACCAAAATAAAAGAGAGACTGATTGAGAGGGGGAGGGGATATGATGGAGAGTGGAGTTTCAAAGGGGAAAGTGGGAGGAGAGATAGAATTACCATGGGATATTGTTTATAATTATGGAAGTTTTCAATAAAAAATATTTTGAAAAAAATCCAGGCGTGGTAGCACATGCCTTTAATCCCAGCACTCAGGAGGCAGAGGTAGGAGGATCGCTGTGAGTTCGAGGCCACCTGAGAATCCTTAGTGAATTCCAGGTCAGCCTGGGCTACAGTGAGACCCTACCTCAAAAAAAAAAAAATATATATATATATATACATACATACATATATATATATATATATATATATATATATATATATATATATATATATATATACGTTTTGAAAAAATTAAAAGAAAAAGAAATGAAAGGAGGCAAAGCTCCTGTACAGCAGGAGGAGTTCCCAAAAAAGGGGAATTTAGGAAAGAAATTAAAGCATAAAACTCCCAAATTGGGAGGGTTATGAGCAGGTAATCCACATGGTGACCTGGATCAGAGTTTCTTGTAACCTTGGAGATGTAAATTAGGCATTGAGTTGGAGTGAACTTTATTGGTTGTTTAGATGGATATAGAAGACTTTGATTGGTTGATGGGTTAGGGAGAACACAGACTTAAAATAGTAGGCTTTGGTTTGGAGAGATGGGTCAGTGGTTAAGGTATTTTACCTGTAAAGCCCAAGGACACAGGTTCAGTTCCCCAGTGCCCACATAAAGCCAAATGCACAAAGTGGCACGTGCATCTGGAGTTTGTTTATAGCAGCTTGAAGGCCCTGGCATGCCATTTCTGTCTCTTCTCTCTCTCTCTTTCTCTCTCTCTCTCTTTCTGCTTGCATATAAATTATATATATTTTAAAGGCTTTACTGAGCGGGGCATGGTGGCACACACCTTTAATCACAGCATTTGGGAGGCTGAGGTAGGAGGATCACCATGAGTTCAAGGCTGCCCTGAGACTATATAGTAAAATTCCTGGTCACCCTGGCTAGAGTGAAACCCTACCTCAAAAATAAATAAATAAATAAATAAACAAATAAATAAATAAATAAAATAAAATAAAATAAAATAAAATAAAATAAAAATGTACTGTGAAATGGGAGGGGAAGCAGCAGCAGCTCTCTGGTCCCTACCCAAAGAGAGAGAGAGAGTGGTAAAGCATTACCATTTCCCTCCAGGACATCCGCAAGGCCATTAGAGGAATATATAATAGGCTTTATTAAACAGAATTCAGAGATACAGTACAGGCAAAGACATGAGATAAGAGAGAAAGCATCTATTAACATGGGTGGGAGCCCACAAAAGTGGGAACTCACGTGAGGGCCAAATTCAGAGGGTTAGAGTACGCTCTGGCTGTCTCCATCCATAATTAAGTGTGTCCCAGGGGCATTTCTGTTCCCTGTGGCTGCTGTGCGCTGGAGTTGATGAAGCACTGTGAGTTTGTGGGCAGGTCCTTCCTCTTTCTGCTGTTCTGGAATTCTTCAGGACTTGAATTAGTACTAACTTCAGTGTGTTTGGATGACTGGTTGATTGTGAGAATGAAAAGAAAACTCTTTATGACACAGAAGTTAGAATTGGAGACATACCTGGGAAATAATTGTCCCGTCACCAGGATGCTGACTTTCAACTATGGGTTTTCTTACCCTGTCATTTCCTGTGGAATCAATAAATTTATGTTCCAAGGAAATGATGTTTTCATATTATCTGAAATCAATTACAGACCAATGTTGGATATCACCTATATATTCCAGGTGGTTTGCTTTGTGAATCTGTCAATACCTGGAGTGAAAGCCCTCAAGTAACAAAAGAAGGACCACAACCACCAACTTTTTCACAAAGTAAAAAATGTGAACTTAATTTCAACACTTAGAGTAAGAACCAACTACCTATGAACCACTGTACCAGTGATGCCCATGTTAAGACTTCCTTTCTTTCATGAGATCCAGGAGCAGGTAGTTTATGCTTTTCTGAGACCCTGTTTGAATTTTCATGCTTATCTCATAATTAGTGACATCTGTTACCTGCCGTCTGGAAGTTTTGAATTAAAATTTATATATATAGTGCCCCAGGTTGAGCTGATTGATTGTCTATTGAAAGTTTAGCAGTAACAGGAGATCTTTTGTGTTAAGGACAGGCTGAGCACAGACTCAGTGGTGAGCTGCCCTGGCCCACCACGATGTCTGTAGATGAATTCCCAGAGCCCCAGTCTATTCCCAGTCAACTTTGTCTCGGCCTCCAAGCCAACTATACAGCTTCTAACTTTCTTAACTATGTAAGTCCCAGAGGTGGGGATTTCTCCTCACGGGGACGGTCAGTACAGTTCCCAAGCCAGGTGTCAAGTATGGTTTCTAGGAAAGGGAAATAAGAAAATCCAGACCCTTCCTTTTGGCATTTCTGTCCTCTAGCAAGGTGGCAGCTGACAACAACTGCTTTAGAAAAAAGAAAAGAAAAGAAAAAGTTCAAGGACATTTCCTGCTTTTAAAAAAATGTTTCATTTGTTTGAGAGAGAGAGAATGAAGGAGAATGGGCGCACCAGGGCCTCTAGCCACTGTAACTACACTCCAGACACATGTGCCACCATGTGCATCTGGCTTACGTGGGTTCTGGGGAAATCAAACCTGGTTCCTTAGGTTTTGCAGTCAAGCATTTGAACCGCTAAGCCATCTCTCCAGCCCTAGTTATTTTTTTTTTTTTTTCTTCAGAGGTAGGGTTTCACTCTAGCTCAAGCTGACCTGAAATTCATCTCAAGGTGGCATTGAACTCTACTTCTGCCTCCTGAGTGCTAGGATTTTAGACATGTGCCACCAAGCCCAGCTTCAGCCCTAGTTTTACTCTTTTGAGAAACCTATACATGATTTCCATAATGGCTATAGCAGTTTAACAATTAATACGGATGCCTTATACTCCACATTCTCACTTTCTCCATCTCCCAACTTCTGGGATTACAGGAGTGTACCACTATACCTGGCTAATGTCACACTCCTTTGCCCCGGCCAGCGGGGAGTTGAACAAGGACCCAAGGGGAAGTTAACCTGAATGGGAGGCAAACAGACACCAGAAGGAGACCATGCTAGGTGTTTGTCAAGGCCTCGAGATTTATTCAGGCAGACATGGTTTATATATAGAAGATAGAACCTTTCTTTTTGACAATGTTTACATGCCTAAAGTCAGTTTCACCAGGGTTAATCCAGGTTAATCCCTCTATCAGGCGCCCACTCGCCTAGGTTGTATGCTAAGCAATGCTTTGGGATCAAGATTAGGAGATTAGAGATCACCCTAGCTCCCAAGGTCAAAGAGCAGCTGCAGATCACGAGATCTTCTTTGTATTAAGAAATAAGAGAACACCCTTAGCTCTCAAGGTCAAAGAGCAGCTGCAGCTCCCAACATCTCCTCCCTTCTTTTATAGGAAAAGAGGGGAAGGTCCGCTATTCAGCAGTGGGCTGCAATGCCTTTGTTTCTTCATCAGATACCAGCAGCATAGGGAAGTATTCAGCCAAGTGTATGATCCCTTGGTAGTTGAATATTAGGTGAGGAAGTAGAAACTTAACTTGCTATATGGCGGTTTCTGTAAACATGGCTGAGGTTAGGCTCATAGCTCCCAGCACTCCTTAAGCATAGAGATACTTGGTAAGTGTGGACCTTCCCATGAGCCGGGGCTCTGCTGATAGACATGTATGCCTAACCTCTCCTTTTCTCTTCTCCAAAGCTTGAAACTGGATTGAGGGAAGCTAAACTGGTAGGTTCAAGAAGAAGGACCAAACTTGAGCCTAGGATCCAGGTCCTCAGCCCCTTCTTTTCTTTACTTTTTTGTATTTGTTTTTTTGAGGTAGGGTCTCACTCTACCCAGACTGACATGGAACTCACTCTATATTCTCAGGGTAGCCTTGAACTCACGGCGATCCTCCTACCTGTGCTAGGATTAAAGGCGTGTGCCACCATGCCTGGCTTTTTTCTTTTCTTTTTAATTTGTTTTGTTCATTTTATTTATTTATTTGCAAGTGATAGAGAGAAAAAGAGGCAGAGAGAGAGAGAATGGGCATGCCAGGGCCTCAAGCCACTGTGAACAAACTCCAGACACATGCGCCCCTTGTGCATCTGCTAACGTGGGTGCTGGGGAATAGAGTCTCTAACTGGGGTCCTTAGGATTCACAGGCATGTGCTTAACTGTTAAGCCATCTCTCCAGCCCTTCTTTTCTTTTTTTTAACTTTTGTTTTTTTTTTTTTTTCCTCAAGGTAGGGTCTCACTCTAGCCCAGGCTGACCTGGAATTCACTATGTAGTCTCAGGGTGGCCTTGAACTCACAGTGATCCTCCTACCTCTGCTTCCCGAGTGCTGGGATTAAAGGCATGCGCCACCACGCCTGGCCCTTCTTTTTTTTTTTCTTGCCAGAGCCTGCTGGCTGAAATGGTTTGAGCCTGATGGGGAGTGAGGATTAAAGAAAGGCAAAAGAAAAGAGTGAAAGCAAGGGCTCCAGTCCAGGTCTGAAGCGCTGTTTATTCCTCAGCAGTCCTTTTTAATATGTTCTTGCAAACAATTTGCCTATATACAAAAATATCATAACCTTCACACAAGTTTCTATCAAAACAACTTCTTTCTGTTACAGAGTTATGCACCTCGACCACTTCTCAGTACAAAAGATTATTCCAAGGTTGGGAGAGAAACAAACCCTCTGCTCCCAGCAATACAAGCACAAAGGTTCAAGGAACAGCCAGCTCTTGCCAGCAACACTGAATGTACACAATCTTGCTTATGTGCAGGTGCAAAAGTCTTGTTGCCACACAGTCCAATGCTCCGGGTTCAAGGCCAGCCCAATGGCCCCTGGCATTTTCTTTTCTTTTCTTTCCTTTCCTCTTCTCTTCTTTCTTCCTTCCTTCCTTCCTTTCTTTTCTTTCTCATTCCTTCCTCCCTCTTTCTTGGCAGGGCCCTCAAACTCATAGTGATCCTTTTATCTCAACCTCCTGAGTGCTGGCCTTAAATGTATACACCACCATACCTGAATGCATTTCTTATCCCACCATAGTTTATTTTTTATTAAGTTTAGGGAGACTTTGTTAGATTAAGAGAAGGAAAGGGATAGGCATGGTAGCATATGCCTTTGATCACAGGGCTCAAGAGGCAGAGGTTCCTTTGGCTTTGCAGACAAATGCCTTAACCACGAAGCCATCCCTTCAGACCCTCTTTTGCTTTTTTTTTTTTTTTTTTTTTGATGCGGGGTCTCACTCTAGCTCTAGCTGACTTGGATCTCACTCTGTAGCCCCAAACTCACAACAATTTTCCTACCTCAACCTCCCCAGTGCTAGGGTTGAAGGCATGCAGCTGGAAATAAATGCCTATCCGGCTCTAAGTGGGCAGCTGGGGAATTGAACTCAGGCTGATAGGCTTTGCAAGCAGGCAGGCATCTTTAATGGCTGAGTCATCTTCCAGTTCTCTTCATCTTCTTCATGCCTGTTTTGGCTCTTACATTCTTTCTGCCACCTCTTCCACAATGGCCCCTGAATCTTGGAAGGTGTGATAGAGATATTTCAGTGCTGAATACTCTTCCATCACTTTTGCCTTTTGGGTCATCCCAGTGGTCACCACCATCTGAAAAGAGAAGCTTCACAAAATTGAGAGTAGCATTAATATATGGGTGTGAACGGTAAGTACAGTGCTTACAGCAGCCCTGTATTCTTTAATTCACCAATATTTTTGTGCTTTATATAAAAAATTACTGCTGGGCATGGTGGCTCATGACTTTAATCCCAGCACTCTGAGGCTGAGGTAGGAAGATTGCCATGTATTTGAGGCCAGCCTGGAGCTACAGATTGAATTCCAGGTCACTCAGCTAGAGTGAGATCCTACCTTGAACCACCCCTGTGCTGCTTCCCCCAAAAGAGAAAATCATAGCTGCTGAGTCAAGTGAGCCAGTCACTTAGGCATGTTCCCTTCTGGCTTCAGAAATAGGAATTTGTGCTGATTATTGTTGTTGTTTTTTTTTTTTTTTTTTTTTTTTTTTGAGGTAGGGTCTTGCTCTAGCCCAGGCTGACATGGAATTCATTACGTAGTCTCAGGGTGGCCTCGAACTCACGGCGATCCTCCTACCTCTGCCTCTGCTGGGATTAAAGGTGTGCTCCGCCACGCCAAGAAAATTTGTGCTGATTTTAACCAAAATGCTATTTGCTGTCCCAAGGATGAGGCATTAAGCTGGTGTGTATGTGTGTGTGTAGTGGAGAGAGAACAGTTGGACAGATTTTATCCCAATGCAAAGAATTTCTTCATCTAAGCTGTCTGGCCACAGTGAGAATCCATGTAGGCATGAACTTTCCTTTCTGAGATGTTCATGGCAGCATAGAACAGAAGTACCCTGACTTTTTCCTTGCCCTTTTTTTTTTTTTTTTCCTGAGGTTAAGGTCTCATTCTAGCTCAGGCTGACCTGGTATTAACTATGTATTCTCTGGGTGGTCTCCAATTCACTGCGATTCTCCTACCTCTACCTCCCCAGTGCTGAGATTAAAGCTGTGCACCACCATGCCCAGCTTCTTGCACATCTTTTAAAAAAGTATTTTATTTGTTTAAGAGAGAGAGGGAAAGGGGTTGAGAGAGAGAGAATGCGCACTCCAGGCATATGCACCACCTTGTACATCTGGCTTTACATGGGTCCTGGGGAATTGAACCTAGGTCCTTAGGCTTTAAGGGCAAGGGCCTTGTCTGCCAAGCCATCACTCCAGCCTTTGTACTTCTTTTTCTCCTTCTCCCGCCTTGCTTGCATTTCCCTGTCACCTTGGCTGCAGGTTCATGCAAAAGAGGAATGGGAAGAGGTTCTTTCTCTGCCCAGTAACAGCTGATGTCCGTGGCTGCACCACTGTGAATTGGTTGCCAGGAGCCTTTGGGGCAGAGAATCAGCCAGAGGTGCTTGCAAGAGGAGCTGATGACAACAGCTCCATAGACAAAGCCTTTCTTGCCTTTCTGCTTCAGATCCTCTGCTTTTGGTTACCTATTTTTCTAGACTGACTTGTCTTTGTTACCTTCTGGCCTGGACGCAGCGGCCATTTTGGCCCCTGGCCCCTGGGTTGGAAGGCCCCGCCTGCGATGTCTGGTGTTTTGTAGTTATGATATCCCCAACTGGGTCTGTTTTCCTAACAGAGAAACTATATGGAGGGATGATTATGTGGCCTAGGATTTTTGAGCTCTTTCAAGGCTGATGATATAGTTATTCCAGTATAGCCTTCCCAGCATCATACATGATATTCTAGAAGTGTGGGGGTGGAGCGGAATCTCAGATGTAAATTCTAGGTCTAACCCTTGCTCCCTTCCCAGATGACTGAAGAACACCTCATACACGAGCCAAATTGGCCTGTCCAGTTTTGTAAGCCTGAACAGATAGTTTACAGATAACTCAACTTCTTTATTTGTGAAATATGGACTATACCATTCAGCTCATGAGGTTGACTGAGGACTCAATGAGACAAGGTAAGTAAGTGCTAAGGCCGGGGCATGGCTCTCAGAAAAACATCAGAGGGAGGGAATTACCATGGGATATATTTTATAATCATGGAAAATGTTAATAAAAATTAAAAAAAAAAAAAAGAAAGAAAAACATCAGCTATGCAGCTCCTGTGCAGTGTTAGCCTATCAGGGAAAGTCTTTGTCATTTCTCTTCCTTCCCCAAGACACAAATTATAAGGAATATATAACAAAATTATGGAAAGAATGAATAACAAGGTGCTGGGGATGTATGTTGGTAGTATGCTTGGTAACATGCATGAAGCCCTGGTTGAAATTCCCAGCACCAGTTTAACACCAGATGTGGTGACAGGCACCTGTAATCTAGAACTTGGCAGATGAAAGCAGGAGGCCCAAGAATTTTGTTTTTCTTTTCAATTTTTTTTTATTAACAACTTCCATGATTATAAACAATGTCCCATGGTAATGCCCTCCCTCCCCCCATTTCCTCTTTGAAACTCCATTCTCCATCATATCCCCTCCCCTCTCAATCAGTCTCTCTTTTATTTTGATGTCATCATCTTTTCCTCCTATTATGATGGTCTTGTGTAGGTAGTGTCAGGCACTCTGAGGTCATGGATATCCAGTCCATTTTGTATCTGGGGGGAGCACATTGTAAGGAGTCCTACCCTTCCTTTGGCTCTTACATTCTTTCTGCCACCTCTTCCACAATAGACCCTGAGCCTTGGAAGTTGTGATAGAGATATTGCAGTGCTGAGCACTTCTGTCACTTCTTTTCAGCACCATGATACCTTCTGAGTCATCCCAAGGTCACTGCCATCTGAAAAGAGAAGATTCTCTACCAAAAGTGAGAGTGGCATTAATATTAAGTGTGAACACTAACAGAAGTGCTTACTGGGAAGTTTGATAAGCATAGTATATACATTTAGACAGACAGTAGCAGACATTACACCCCTAGGGCTCATTACTACCCCTGTTTTAAGTTTTCAGTATCAGGAATGTATTCCTCCCATGGAGTGGGTCTCCAGTTAGAGGGCAGTTTGTTTCCATCATAACAGACTAGTCACTTTTGCACCCGTTGGCTCATTTGGCCTGGCTGGCCAAATATAAGGCTTGTGGTGTCCACTGTTGAGTATCTTCACTGGTGATTTCTCTTTCTCCCATTGAACTGCATGCAGAATGGCTTCTTCCAGCTTTCTGTCAGCTGGTCTACACGGAGGAGGTTATCAACTCAGTTCCAGCAGGATTTCTCAGTGCCTTGCAGCCCAGGTATGTGGAGTCTTCAGCAGTGGGGTCTTACCATCTGTTCCTGGGAGGAGGCCCAATAATTTAAAGTTCTTGGCTTCTTGTCTGATGTACAAGATTCTCAGATCAGCCTGGACTACTTGAGGCCTTGTCTTATGTAAAGAAATAAAATAGCCAGGTGTGGTGGCACATGCCTTTAATAACAGCGCTTGGGAGGCAGAGGTGAGAGGATTGTGTGAATTCAAGGCCACCCTAGACTACAGAGTGAATTCTAGGTCATCCTTGGTTAGAGCTCTCAAAACAAAACAAAACAAAACAAAACAAAACAAAACAAAACAAAAATGAGTGACAAATTCCCACTTTTACATTCCCTTTCAGGCTGTGGTTTCACTCTAAAAGTATCTTCTTGTATCCTAAACCCTTACACTTTACATTTTCACTTGTTCTAGATCAGGTTAGTAGTTTTCAGCTTTAATCCCCCCTTCTTTTTATTTATTTATTTTTTTACTTGCAGTGCTTCCCCTATCACAGACTTAACATCCCCCATCAACCTACTTTTATTTTATTTTTTTAATTTTCTGAGAGGACCTCCCTCACACCCAGGCTGACCTGGAATTCACTATGTAGTCTCAGGGTGGTTTCAAACTTACAGAGATCCTCCTACCTCTGCCAACCAAGTGCTGGCATCAGAAGCATATGCTTCGCCTCCACACCCATCTGCTTGATATATATATATATGTGTGTGTGTGTGTGTCTGTGTGTGTGTGTGTGTGTATCCTTATTTTCATTTATTTATTAGAGACAGAGACAGAGAGTATGGGCACTCAGGATCTCTAGCCACTGCAAACGAACTCCAGATGCACGTGCCACGTTGTGCATCTGGCTTACATGGGACCTGGAGAATAGAACCTGAGTCCCTAGGCTTTGCAGGCAAGTGTCCTAACTGCTAAGCTATCTCTCCAGCCCCTGTTTGATATATTTTGATAGAGAACATATGGATCTCAAAATAAGGATTTTTAAAAGTTACAAAACAAGGCTGGAGAGATGGCTTAGGAGTTGAGCCCTTGCCTGTGAAGCCTAAGGACCCCGGTTTGAGGCTCGATTCCCCAGGACCCATGTTAGCCAGATGCACAAGGGGGCACACACGTCTGGAGTTTTTTTTGCAGTGGCTGGAGGCCCTGGCGCGCCCATTCTCTCTCTCTGTCTCTCCCTCCCTCTCACTCTCTCTTTGCCTTTCTTTCTGTGTCTGTCACTCTCAAATAAATAGATGAACAAAAAAATAAAATAAAAGTTACAAAACAAAGCTGGGTGCGATGGTGCACACCTTTAATCCTAGCACTTGAGAGGCAGAGGTAGGAAGGAGTTGCCATGAGTTCGAGGCCATCCTGAGACTACATAGTGAATTCCAGGTTAGCATGGACTAGAGTGAGACTCTACCTCAAAAAAAAGTTACAAAATAGGTCTGGAGAGATGGTGTAGTGGTTAAGGCACTTGCCTGCAAAGCCAAAGTGTGGTAGAAAAGAAGCTAAAAGTTGAACTGATTTATGGAGTTACCCTAAGAGTTAATTGCTGAGGAGCTAAATGTACCTTTGTCAGCAGATGGAAAAATCCCAGAAAGAACTGTCCATAAAGGGCCCAGTGGGACTATAAGAAGGAATACAGTTTAGGCTAAAACAAGGTAAAACAGAATTCATTGTTAGAGTGGCCTAACTACAGTAATGACTGATATGCAAATTGACATGCCTTGTTTGTTCACTCACCCCTCCTCCCCTTGGCTATGAAAACTACAAAATGGAAACAAAATCTCAGCCCAGGTCCAGAGCCTCTTTGGAGCGCTGCCTCAAGCTCTTTGGTCTCCAGGAAAATAAACTCCTCAACTTTCACTCATACTGGTGTTGGAGTGATCTTTCGCTCTTTAAAAATAAATAAATAAATAAATAAATAAATAAATATATATATATATATATATATATATATATTTGAGCATGTTGTAATATGTTTTATATATCTCCTCATCTAAATGCTCAGTTACCAGAAATGAAGAAATCTCACCCTTGGGTGATAAGCCCCCCTCCCCCTGTGCTGCCAGTAACTGATAAAGAAACAGAGATTAGCCAGTAACTCTGTGATCTTTGGCCTGATTACACCCCCTTCCCCCTACCACCTTATATAAACCTACATGTAAGAATAAACTCTTGAGGCCTTGACCAGAAACTCCGCTTGGTCTCCTTCCTTGTGTCTGTTTCCTCTTCCCATTCAGGTTAACTTCCCCTCAGGTCCTTGTTCAAGTCCCCTCTGTCAGGGGCATGTAACTTCCATAATTGTAAACAATATCCCATGGTAATCCTCTCCCTCCCCCACTTTCCCCTTTGCAACTCCACTCTCCATCATATCCCCTCCTCCTCTCAGTCTTTCTTTTATTTTGTTGTCATCATCTTTTCCTCCTATTATTATGGTCTTGGGTGGGTAGTGTCAGGCACTGTGAGGTCATGGATATCCAGGCCATTTTGTGTCTGGGGGGAGCATGTTGTAAGAAGTCCTACTCTTTCTTTGGCTCTTACATTCTTTCTGCCACCTCTTCCACAATGGACCCTGAGCCTTGGAAGGTGTGACAGAGATATTTCAGTGCTGAGCACTCCTGTCACTTCTTTTCAGCACCTTGATGTCTTCTGAGGCATCCCAAGGTCACTGCCATCTGAAAAGAGGAGATTCTCTACCCAAAGTGAGAGTAGCATTAGTATAAAGGTCTGAACATTAAGAGAAGTGCTTACTGGGCAGTTTGATGAGCATAGTAAACACATTTAGCCAGTCAGCAGCAGATATTACACTCCTAGGGCTCATGACTACCCCTGTTATAGGTTTACCGTATCAGGGATATATTCCCTCCCATGGAGCTGGCCTCCAATCAAATTAGAAAGTGGTTGGTTTCCCCTATAACAGACATGCCACTATTGTACCCATTGGCTCATTTGACCTGGCTGGCAAAATATAAAGCTTGCAGTATCCACTGTAGAGTATCTTCACTGGTGATTTCTTTCTCTCCCATTGAACTGCAAACTTTCAGTCAGCTGGTCTACATGGATGAGGTTTTCAGCTCAGCTCCAGCAGGGTTTCTCAGTGACCTTGCAGCCCAAGTATGTGGAGTATTCAGTAATAGGGTCTTACCATCTACTCCTGGTGGGAAACCAAGGGCCTTGGCAATGACCTGTAATGTTTGGGGGGCATCAGGGACCTCCCTGGCCAACAACTCACTGAATGGTATCTCATCTCTGGCACTGAAAATTTTCTAGTAACAATCTATAGCTCCTGTGTGTTCCATTGTCCAAAAAAGTAGGTTTCCATATGACTTATTTATATTCTGTTAGATTTTTAAAAAATTGTTTTATTTATTTATTTGAAAGTGACAGACAGAGAAAGAGGGAGAGAGAGAGAGAGAGAGAGAGAGAGAGAGAGAGAGAGAGAGAGAGAATGGGTGTGCCAGGGCCTCCAGCCACTGCATAGGAACTCCAGATGTGTGCGCCCCCTTGTGCATCTGGCTAACATGGATCCTGGGGAATTGAGCCTCAAACTGGGGTCCTTAGGCTTCACAGGCAAGCGCTTAACCACTAAGCCATCTCTCCAGCCCTTCTGTTAGATTTTGATTAGCCCTCCCTCCACCTTTCCTTACTCAATCTCTTCCCTGACCTCACTTAGGCCTTTTCACCCCCATTAATCTGTTCTTCTACCTACATATATAGAATATCATCCTATTAGGTCCCCCTTCCCTCCCTTTCTCTTCCATTACAGTGATCTTTCCTGAGGGTTTCTGCAACAAGAGGACCCAGGTTAAATTCCCCTAGGACCCATGTAAGCCAGATGCACAGTGGTGCATGTGTCCAGATTTCTTTTGCAGTGGCTGGAGGCCCTGGCAAGCACATTCTCTGTCTTTCTCAAGTAAATAAAAATTTAAAAAAAATATATATATTTTAAGGTAGGGTCTCACTCTAGTCCAGGATGACTTAGAATTCACTAATGTAGTTTAAGGCCATCCTCCTACCTCTGCCTCCCTACTGCTGGAATTAAAGTTGTGTGCCACCATGCCTGGCTAAAAACATTTATTTTTATGAGACTTTAGTAAATGAAGAAAATGCCAAGAAGTGGCCTGGATTTCAGATACGTAGTTCCTTAAAAATCCGTGCAATTCATAGCAAATCACCATGACCTATAGTTGCCAAATCATTGTATAAGAAGTCTTTTCATGACCCAAAATGTAGATGGCATAAAACTACAATCCAGTACTCGTTACTTCTGTTTCAGGGTTTTATCTCTTTTTTATGTTGCCAGGTTAAAGAACTCACAAGTCTTTTCCCCTAACCCTTTCATTCAGTCTTCCTCAGGGAAAGTCAATGAAACATGAAGAGAATATAAATCACTAATTTACAGCTTCAAGTTAAAAAAAATTGTTTTCCCATTATAGCTATTGAATTCAAACTAGTTTCATCTGGAAAGAAAATGAAAGATAACAGAAAATGCATTGGATCACGTTGTTTTAAAAGTGGTATATCTGGGCTGGAGAGATGGCTTAGCGGTTAAGCGCTTGCCTGTGAAGCCTAAGGACCCCGGTTCGAGGCTCGGTTCCCCAGGTCCCACGTTAGCCAGATGCACAAGGGGGCGCACGCGTCTGGAGTTCGTTTGCAGAGGCTGGAAGCCCTGGCGCGCCCATTCTCTCTCTCTCCCTCTATCTGTCTTTCTCTCTGTGTCTGTCGCTCTCAAATAAATAAATAAAAAATTAAAAAAAAAAAAAAGTGGTATATCTTGGAGGCATGCTGTTTGTGATTGGTTTCAATGTTTCTGCCCAGCACATTTAAAATTTCATGCTATGATATAATTTAATACTGCCAGCAAAAATAGACCTGATTTCATTGGCCTACACAAAATTGAGCAGGTCCCCCCAACTCCCCTGAACGTAGAAAGAAAAGAGAGGAACACATCTTTGAGAGAAAAAGACTTTAACAAAATCCAAGCATCTTCATATTAAAAATGTATCAGGGTTCATGCATACTTTGCAGTTAACTAGAGGATTTCACACTACCTGGCGTAATTTGAGTACATCTTTAGATTGTAACATTTCTGATTGAATATGCTTCTTTTTTAAATCCATGCAATGTGTTGCCTTTAAAACAAAACAAAACAACAACAACAACAGGAAAAAAAAAAGACTATAACAGTGAGTGAGGTGGTTCATCCCTAAGAAATCAAAGAAAAGCCACAGGATCTTACCCGTCTAGTGTTTTGTGTGGCTGGATATCTAAGGGGTTTCTTTTGTTTTGTTTTTCTGTTGCAAGGCCAATTTACCCATTATTGGAAATGCTAAGCAAGTGGAATTTACTGTTTTGTTAATAAAATATTTCTTAATACAAAAAAAACATTTATTTTATTTTATTTTATTTTTCTTTATTTATTTGAGAGAGTGAGAAATAGGCAGGGGGAGGGAGAGAGAGACAGAAAGAGTGAGTATGCCAGGGCCTCTAGCCACTGCTAACAAACTCCAGATGTGTGTGCCCCTTGTGCAGCTGGCTTATGTGGGTACTGGGGAGTTGAACCTGGGTCTTTTGGCTTTGTAGGCAAGCACCTCAACCACTAAGCCATTTCTCCAGCCCCTAAAAACATTTTTTAAAAAGTTATAAAACAAGCTGGGTGTGGTGGCACCAGCCTTTAAATCCCAGCATTCAGGAGGTAGAGGTAGGAGGATGGCTGTGAGTCCAAGATCAGCCTGAGACTACAGAGTGAATTCCAGGTCAGAGAGACCCTACCTTAAAACAAAACAAAACAAAGTTACAAAGCAAACATGAAAAAGCACTTTCTCCACAGACCTGCAACTTTTCTGAATTTAGGACTACCTTGTAAGTAGTGCCACCTAGTGGTCAAATGAAGTTATTGAGCTGTGAGTGATGGTGTAAAACTAATCCTAACCACCACTTACTTTGTGTTCTATGGCTATAGACCTCTAGAATTTGGGGCAAGGTCACTTTAGGGAAATGCTGGCGAAAGGCTAACAAATTCAGGGACATTTGTGTGGTGCATTTTTCAGACATTTAATTTTGATTTAATATTTTTGTATGTGATGTGCATGCATGTGTGTAAGTGATTTTTTTTCCTTAGCTGGAGTCTTGCTCTAGTCCAGGTTGACAAGGCATTCACTCTGTAGTCTCAGAGTGGCCTCAAACTCATGGTGATCCTCCTACCTCTCAGTCTCCCAAGTGCTGGAATTAAAGGCCTGTTCCACCACTCAGGGCCTGGCCCTTGCAAGTGATTCCCCCCCACCCCCAGGTAAGGTCTCATCCTAGCTCATGCTAGCCTGGAATTCACTATGTAGTCTCAGGTGGCCTCAAACTCACAGTGATCTTCCTACCTCTGCCTCCTAAGCGCTTGGATTAAAGGCATGTGCCACCATATGTAAGTGATTATAAAAATTATTTATTTATTTATTTGAGAGAGAGAAAGAGGTAGATAAATAGAAAAAAGGACATCACACACACACACACACACACACACACACACACACACACACAGAGGGGGGGGGGGAGACAGGAAGAGAATGGGTACGCCAGGGTCTCCAGCCACTGCTAATGAACTCCAAACACATGATTGTGCATCTGGCTTTACTTCAGTACTGGGGAATTGAACCTGGGTCCTTTGGTTTTGTTGGCCAGCACCTTAACTGCTAAGCCATCTCTCCAGCCCTGTAAGTGATTATATGTGTGTGTGTTGGGAGTCACAGCTGCTCTTTGACCTTGGGAACTAAGGGTGTTCTCTTATCTCTTAATACAAAGGAGATCTCGTGATCTGCAGCTGCTCTTTGACCTTGGGAGCTAGGGTGATCTCTAATCTCCTAACCTCTTGATCCTAAAGTATTGTTTAGTATATAGCCTAGATAAAGTAAGTTCCTGATCCTAAAACATTGTGGCTCACGCTTTTATTTTTTATTTATTTATTTTTTTAAAAAATAACTTTTTTTAAAAATTTTATTTATTTATTTATTTGAGAGTGACAGACACAGATAGAAAGACAGATAGAGGGAGAGAGAGAATGGGCACGCCAGGGCTTCCAGCCTCTGCAAACGAACTCCAGACGCGTGCGCCCCCTTGTGCATCTGGCTAACGTGGGACCTGGGGAACCGAGCCTCGAACCGGGGTCCTTAGGCTTCACAGGCAAGCGCTTAACCGCTAAGCCATCTCTCCAGCCCAGTGGCTCACGCTTTTAATCCTGGCACTTGGGAGAGGAACACCATGAGTTCAAGGGCACCCTGAAACTACATAGTGAATTCCAGGTCAGCCTGAGCTAGAGTGAGACCCTACCTCAACAAACAAACAAACAACAACAACAACAACAACAAAAAATATATATTATATAATTTATAATTTATAAATTTATTTTCAAGTAAGAGAGAGAGGTAGGGAGAAGATAGAGAGTAGAGAGAATGGGCACACCAGGGTCTCCAGCTGCTGCAAAAAACTCTAGTTGCATGTACCACTTTGTGCATCTGGCTTTATGTGGAAATGGCGAATTGAACTCAGGTCATTAGGCTTTGCAGACAAGCTCCTTGACTGCTGAGCCATCTCTCCAGCCCCACAGCCCTCTTTTTACATTTTTATTTTGAGACAGTGTTACTAAGTTGAACTTAAGATCCTCCTGCCTTCTAAGTAACTGGAGTTACAGATCTGATATTCTATAATTATTTTATTTTTATTTATGTTTTAGAATATTTCATTTATTTGAGAGATACAGGGTAAGATAGAGTGAGTATGGGCACATTAGGGCGTCTAGCCACTGCAAATGAGCCCCAAATGCATGTGCCATGTTGTGCATCTGGCTTTATGTGGGTACTGGGGAATCCAATCCAGGCTGCCAAGCTTTGCAAGCAAGTACCATTAACCACTGAGCCATTGCTCCAGCCCCTCTATCATTATTTGAATTACCACTGAGATAATGAAAAAAAGAAAGAAAGAAAGAAAAAGAAAAAGAAATGTAACCAGGAAGCAGGGCTGGAGCATTGTGGATGAGGGGCAGAAGGACTAGAGACCTGGGATGGAGACCAGCTCTGTGATTTATGGGCTGTGTGACCTTGGGAAGATCCTTTAAACTCTCTCAGCTCCAGGTAGGAGGATTGCATGAGTTCAGTTCAAGGATAGCCCAGGCTAGAGTGAGTCTGTACCTCAAAAAATTAAAAAAAAAAAAAAAAGTCAGGTGTGGTGGCACTGATCTTTAAGCCCAGCAGAGGTAGGAGGATCACTGAGTCTGAGGCCAGCCTGAGACTACAGAGTGATTTCCAGGTCAGTCTGGGCTCCTCAGAATAAATAAGTAAATAAATGAATAGTTGGACGTGGTGGCATATGCCTGTAATCCCAGCCTCAGGAGGCAGAGGTAGGAGGATTACTGTGAGATTGAGTCCAGTCTGAGAGACTGCATAGTGAATTCCAGGTCAGCCTGAGTTAGAGTGAGACCCTACCTTGAAAAATCAGCATAAATAAATGAATTAGGAGAGGGAGTCTGGGCACGTAGCTCAGTGGGGGAGTCCTTGTTCAGTCTGTACAAGTTGCTGGAGTTCCAACCCCAGCAGACACACACAACAGTGTGTCAGTCTACGGTCCTTTGCTCTACTAGCTGAGCTACTGAAGAGCACTCCCCCCCCCCCCAAAATAGGGTCTCTCTCTAAACCAGGCTGACCTGGAATTCACTATGTAGTCTCACAGGCTGGCCCTGAACTCACAGTGATTCTCCTACCTCTGTCTCCTGAGTGCTGGGATTAAAGGCATGCTCCACTATGCCATGCCACACACACACAATGTAACGGAAACTATGCAGTACTAAGGTATTCTGTTTCAGAATTTAAGTGTAACAATGAGTCATGCCATGTTTAGAACTCCAGAGTGTTTGGTTTGGAAAGACAGGAAAGGAAGAGTAAATGAAGCAGGTGTTTGTTTATTCTCAATTGCTAAAAGCAGAGTTGGCGTCACACATGTTCCTCGCTATTGCCTCTGCTAGGATCCAAATGGTTTATGGACAGGACTAGATCTGTCTAGCCTGATGGGATAGGGTCATGGATATGGAGTTGGTCAAGTTTACAGACATGGCCTGTGTGGGATTCTTGCTGGCAGTTTTATGGTGTTTCCAAAAATAGATTTTCTAGTCTCTTGCTTCAAAATTTCTTTTTTAAAAAAAATACATTTATTTTTATTTATTTATGAAAGAGAGAGAGAGAAAGTGGGCATGCCAGGGCCTCTAGCCACTGAAAACAAACTCCAGACACATGCACCACCATGTGTATCTGGCTTACCTGGGACCTGGAGAAGAATCAAACTTGGGTCCTTAGGTTTTGCAGGCATGTGCCTCTTCTGCATTAGACCCTGAGCCTTGGAAAGTGTGATCGTGATGTTACTCAGTACTCCAGTCACTTCTTTCCAGCACTATGATACTTTCTGAGTCGTCCCAAGGTCACTGCCATCTGGAAAGTTTTTTTTTTTTTAAGAAAACACTTTTATTTATTTATTTGAGAGAGGGAAAGAGGGAGAGAAGTAAAGAGAGAGAGAGGGAGAGAAAGAGAGAGGGAGAGAGAGAGAGACAGAGAGAATGGGCATGCCAGGGCTTCCAGCCACAGCAAATGAACTACAGATGTATGTACTACCTTGTGCATCTGACTTATGTGGATATTGGGGAATTGAACCTGGGTCCTTTGGCTTTTTAGGCAAGCATCTTAACTGCTAAGCCATCTCTCCAGGCCTCCAGCCCCCCTTTTAAAAATCATTTTATTCGGGCATGGTGGCATATGCCTTTAATCCCCAGCACTTGGGAGGCAGAAGTAGGAGGATCGCCATGAGTTTGAGGCCACCCTGAGACTACATAGTGAATTCCAGGTCAGCCTGGGCTGGAATGAGACCCTACCTTGAAAAAACCATGTTCAGTTTACTTATTTGCAAGGAGAGAGAGAGAAAGAGAAAGAGAGAGAGAGAGAGAGAGAGAGAGAGAGAGAGAGAGAGAAATGAATGGGTGCACCAGGGTCTGTAGCCACTGCAAATGAACTCCCGATGCATGAATGTACCACTTTGTACATTTGGCTTTACATGGGTACTGGGGAATTAAACTGAGGTCATTGGGCATTGCAGGCAAGCACCTTAACTGCTGAGCCATCTCTCCAGCCCAGAAGTTTTTGTATTTGATGTGGAATGAAAAGAAAGATGTCTGGGCTGGAGGTGTGGTTCAGTATGCTTACTTAACAAGTATGTGAGGCCGTGGAATCATTCCCACCAGTGTCTGCCCTTCAAAACACATTGTTTATGGGAAGGTTAGAGTTAGCATACTCAAAAAGTGTGGTTGAATGAAGGATATTAATAAATATCCTGAGGACTATGGACCAGGATTCCTTGAAGGATGAAAGCATTGAGGAGAAAGCTATAGTTACTGGTGAATTTAAGAGGTGAGCAGGGACTGGAGAGATGGCTTAGTGGTTAAGGTGTTTATCTACAAAGCCAAAGGACCCATGTTTGATTACTCAGGATGGATGTAAGCCAGATGCACAAGGAGGTGCATGTGTCTGGAGTTTGTTTGCAGTGGGGTGGAGGCCCTGGTGTGCCCCTTCTCTCCCTATGTGTGTTTTTCTTTCAAGTAAATAAAATTAGATTCAAAATGAATATTTTAAAAAAGGGGTGAAAAGTTTATCTAGAGCCGCTGGATAAGGATCTTGAGAGGTGGACTGTGACTCCCGAGAGATTCCACTGTAGCAGAAACCTGATGAGTCTAGGGAGAAGTTCTGTTAGCCCAGTCATGACCAGATCACACGACAGCACTGAGAGGGAGGCGATCAGACTGTAGACCAGGCAAAATGAACTCCTCTCCCTCAGACAGTCTAGAAACTTCGCATTCTCATTGTGCTCTTGCTGGTGTTGAGTACATGGTAGTGTCACATCTCCTCCTCCTCCTCCTTTTTCTTCTGAGGCAGGGTCTCACTCCAGCTCAGGCTAACCTGGAACTCTGATCCTTCTACCTCAGCCTTCCAAGTGCTGGGATAAAGGCATGCACCATCACGCTGGGCCACTTCTTATTTTTTATTTGTGTGTGTGTGCACGCTGACCTGAAATTCACTCTGTATGTAGTCCCAGGCTGGTTTCAACTCCTACCTCTGCCTCCCAAATCCTGGGATTAAGGGTGTGCACCATCACACCTGGCCTGGGTACCACCTTCATTCGTTCTTTCTCTCCCTCCCTCCCTCCTTCCCATTCCTCCCCCCTCCTCTATGGTTTCACTGTAGCCCAGGCTGACCTGGAATTCACTATATCATCTCAGGGTGGCCTTGAACTCATAGTGATCCTCCTACCTCTGCCTCCTGAGTGCTGGGATACATTCGTAACTTTGTGCATCTGGCTTTATGTGGGTACTGGGGAAACAAACCCATGCCATCAGGCTTTCCAAACTCTTTTTTTAACCCCTGAGCCATTTTTCCACGCCCCACATTCCTTTATTCAGTTGTTGAGGAGACAGGCCACTCAGAGGAGGGTGGCTATAATTTCCAGTGGTTAAATTTTTTTCACTCACATTTTTATTTTATTTTATTTATGATAGAGAGAGAGAGAGAGAGAGAGAGAGAGAGAATATGAATGAGCCCACCAGGGCTTCTAGCCATTGCAAAAGAACTCCAGATACACACGCTACCTTGTGCATCTGGCTTTACGCAGGTAGTGGCGAGTTGAACCCGGGCCCTTAGGCTTTGCAGGCCAGTGACTCAACCGCTCATCCATGTCTTCCAGCTCGCCTTTCTTTCCTTTTAAAAAAATTACTTTATTTTATTTATTTGAGAGAAAGAGGCAGATAGGTAGATAGAGAAAATGGGTGTGCCAGAAACTCTGCAAATGAACTCCAGAAGCATGCACCATTTTGTGCAGGACATGGGTCTTGAGGAATTGAACCTGAGTCCTTTGGCTTTGTAGGCAAACTCCTTAACCACTGAGCCATCTTTTCTTTTGCTTTTTTTTTTTTTTTTGATGTAAGGTCTCACTCTAGCCCAGGCTGCCTCCAGAATGCTGGGATTAAATGTATGCACCACCACACCAGGCTTCCTTTTTACTCGTTTCTGGTCATTTTCCAGCGAAGTGGTTCTCAACCTCTCTTTAGGGAACATTCTGAAATGGTGGTGGGTGGGAGTGCTGTTGGCATTTATGGGTATGGAGAAGTACAAGCTACTCTTCAAAGCAGACTGCACGATGAAGAGCTGTCCCTTATCCAGATTCTCAACAGTCCCCTAGGACACTCATGTAAGTGAAAATTTTTGTTTAATTATCAGAGCCTAGAACTTAATAATTCTTTTAAAAATGGTCTAAATTAGCAATGAACTTTCTAGGAACACTACTATTGTTCTAAGTTTGGGAAGACTAACTTTGCTACCAAGAGTTGTCACCATTTCATGAAGCCACGTCATTGGTGGCAACATGATGGAGGTAGTTTAGTCATTCACTGGCTCTGCACCTTTATCAGCTTGTGCTTGTGGCAATTCCACTTCTGTGATTTTTATGGACGGGTGCAATACCTGCCTGCTTCGAAGAAAGCTGGGCCAGTTGATAGCATCTATGAATGTCAATTCATGTTGGTTAAAGTGTCATTATAAAATTTTATTATAAGTAAGGCTTCAAAGTTGGGCGCCTGGGTTGTAATGAGTCTCAGTATTTTTCTTCTTACCTTTGTGGGGGGGAACTAGCCAAAAGGGAGCTTTTCTCTCCTTCCCTTTTTTTCTCGGAGGGCTAACCTTTTCTCCCTGCTTGTCTTTGACCCCATCATCATCGTCATCATCGTCAAAGACAGTCGCAGAGCAGTGACCTTTGTTGTCTCACCTCCCTCAGCCTGGAGCTTCTGGGGCTGTCAAAAGCCTGCAGGTCACCCTGAATTGCTCCTTAGTCAAGAACTGCTAAATGCTAGCTCTTTCGGAACGTGAGAGACACTTGCGCAAGCACGCCTTGAGGTTCTCTTATGTTCTCATCAGCAACCACCCCTCTCCCCGCTTTTATGTGTGTGTAATTCAGTTTCTTCCTTTGATGCCTCCCTGTGGATCTTTTGCTTCCCCTCACCGTGGTGGAGGCACAGCCTCCCTGGGTTCCCGTTTCTCTTTTTCACCCCACTCTTCTTGCTCTTTGGTGGGTCCCCGCGGTTCCCCTTGTGAGCCTAGCTTTTCTCTCCCATGGTCTATTTTCCCGGTCTTTTGCCTTTTCCTCCATACTCTAGCCAGAGATCCAGGGCTGCCTTCTCTCGGTGCAACCGTCCTTGTCCACCTTCATCCAGGCCCCGGTCTGCGAGCCAGCTCCTTCGCCTTTGGCTCGGGTCGCCTCGCTCCACGCCGTCTCCGCAGTCTCTAAGGGGCAGGGCTCAGTGCCACCTCCGGGCGGCCCACCACATCGCGCCGTGGGCGGTCTAGGGCGGGGCCCGGATCCGGGGAGGCTCCCGGGGCTCGGGTTGTGGGAGGCGCCCTCTCCCGGTCTCCCCCTCCCTTCCCCCGCCCTGTCTTCCCCTGCACCCTCCTTTCTCCCTCCGCCCGAGCTTCCCCGGTCCCCGGCGCCGCCTCCTTCCCTCCCGGCTCCGCGCTCCCGCGGCCGCCGCCGCCGCCCCGGGGAAGGAGAGACGGGGGTGGGGTTTGCAGGAAGCCGGAGCGGGGAGAGACCCCGTCCCGGCGGGAGCCCGGGGTCCAAGGGAGGAGGGACGGGGGAGGGGAAGGTGGCGGAGGGAAGGGGAGCGGAGAGCGGTGGCTGGGCTTGGGGCCTTGAGGCCCGGGGAGCGGGGCCGGCCGCCGAGGTAAGAGCCGGGCTCCGGGGCCGGGCCGGAGACGGGGCGCGGGGAGGCCAGCGGGCGTAAGCCGAGCCGGGGACCGGGAGCTGGGGTGCTGCGGCGAGCGATGGACCCCGGAGCGTGGGTAAGCCGGGCTCGCGCGAGCGGGGGCCGCGGGGAGGAGGAGGAGTCCCGGGAGGGTGGGGGCGAGGGCGGCCGGGGAGGGTGGGGCGCGCTCCCCCCGCCCGCGCGCGCGGCCCCGCCCCGCCCCCGCCTCCCCCGCGGGGCGCCCTTCGCGTCCCCGCCGCGCGCCCCGGCTCCCGGCCAGGCCCGCGGGCTCGGCGGGCGCTCACGGCCGCCTCTCTCTCAGATGCTGCTGCTGCTGTTGGCGCCCCTCTTCCTCCGCCCCCCGGGCGCGGGCGGGGCGCAGGCCCCCAACGCCACCTCGGAAGGTGCGCCCTCCTCCGGCGCCCTGGGCCTCGCTCCCGCCGTCCCTTTCCCGTCCCCCTCCGGGCAGCCCTCCGAGGCGTCCCGGCGGGCAGCCCACCTCGGTGCTGCTCCACTACTCTAGACCTCCTTCCTGCTACCCCATCACCCCCCGGCACCCCTTTCCCCTGCCCTACGTTATACAGTACGCCGGCCTGTTCTGTGACCCCCGAATTATCTACCCAGACCTTCCCTTTCTAGGCCGCACACTACGTGGTCCCACTTTGTTGCTCGGTGGTTGTGCCCTGTCCCCTTCTCTTCAGTCCACTCGCCCCTCGGCCTTGCCTCCCGCCCTTTGCACTGCACCCTGCACGATTTCCGAGCCCCCCGCCCCTTTCATCCCCCTCCGCCCGGGGATTCTCGCCTTAGCTCTAGCCCTAGCCCGAGACTCCCACTCGGGCTTGGGGGGCGGTTCTTACCTGTCTCCTCTCCCTACCCTCCATTCCCGTCCCTTTCCCGCTGTTCCCGGCCTGACCGTGGACCACGCCCTGTCCTTCCCGCCTCCACTGCAGCACCGCCTTCCTCAGCCCTCGCTCTCCCCTCAGGCTGCCAGATCATACACCCGCCTTGGGAAGGGGGCATCAGGTACCGGGGCCTGACTCGCGACCAGGTGAAGGCCATCAACTTCCTGCCGGTGGACTATGAGATTGAGTATGTGTGCCGCGGTGAACGCGAGGTGGTGGGGCCCAAGGTGCGCAAGTGCCTGGCCAACGGCTCTTGGACAGATATGGACACACCCAGCCGCTGTGGTGAGTAGCCTGTAAGGTCTCTCCCTCCTCAGGCCAGTCCTTTCCCTGGGTCAAACTTAACGCTGCTGCTTTGCAGATCAGCACTTTAAATGCCCGGAAACTGACTGACAGGTACGTTTACCATGTAGGAAGAGGGATGTTGCAGTGGGCCATTAGTTAGAAAGAACAAATCTAGCAGCTTGCTCTTTCATTTCACCGATTTTTTTTTTCTTTTTCTTTTTCCCGTGGTAGGGCCTCACTCTAGCTCAGGCTGACCTGGAATCTGGAATTCACTATGTAGTCTCAGGGTGGCCTTGAACTCTCTGAGATCCTCCTACCTCTGCCTCCCAGGTGCTGGGATTAAAGGCGTGTGCCACGACCCCCGGCGCATTTCACCGTTTTTATTAGGTCACTGGTCATTGGAGGAAACAACTTTGATTACTCATTTTATGAATTATCCCTTGAAGATCTTTAGTGGAAGATTCTGCTGGACAATTCTAACATCATTTCATTGCACTTTCCAACACGTTTTAAACTCAAATGACGTTTAACTCAATGACTATGTAAGCCAGTTTAATAGTATAAACCAACCATAGTAGGAAAAGCAAATCTGATTTTGCAAAGTTATAAGCATCTACACATTTCAAAGGTAGAGAAACACCCATTGTAGTGTGCTGAGAAGAGATCTCATTTTGTGCGGTTACAGCTCCATCTTGGGTTCCTACAGTGGAAATGCTCTTTCTTTTCTTTCTTTTTTATTTAACCCCCTTGGGAAGGTGTGGGCTTGGGCTAAGGAGAAGGGGAAGGCAGGAGACATCCTTTTTATACCTGATTTAGCTCCCCACACTAAGGGGAAGGAGCTCTACAATTGCCTCTCCTTATTTTCCTATCTCTCTACAGTCCGAATTTGTTCCAAGTCTTATTTGACCCTGGAAAATGGGAAGGTTTTCTTGACCGGTGGGGACCTCCCAGCTCTCGATGGAGCCAGGGTGGATTTCCGGTGTGACTCCGACTTTCATCTGGTGGGCAGCTCCCGGAGCGTCTGTACTCAGGGCCAGTGGAGCACCCCCAAGCCCCACTGCCAGGGTGAGGGGAATAGCTGCCTTCCTGTAGCTGAAGACGCTTGCATGAAGATGGGAGGGCCTGGGGGTGGAGGGGCTGTGAAAATGGTGGGGGAAGGCTCTGGAAAGACAGAGGTGATAGCTCTGACTCCACTAACCACCGGCCTCAAACTTCCTCTCATTGTCTCTTATCCACTTTACTTGTGCTAAAGCTTCTCCCCTTTCCTTTCTCTTTTTGTGTCTTTTTTTTTTCTCCCTGCTTCTGATTCTTGGGCTTTGCTTTTCCCCTTTTCCTTTATGAATCTTAATCTTCCCAACCTTCTTAAGGTTTAAACACTCTAATTTTCCCTAGACTCGTGCCACCCCCTTTCTGTAAACTTAGAACTTCCTGTGGATGATCTGGAGTCGATCCCTCACCCATTCATTCTATAATTGAATTATTGTAAGACTAAGTCATACATTTTATTTAGAAAAATTGATGAGGAGATTTAGGAGTGGAAACACTGAAGAAGCAAAATTGGGACAGAATAATCAGAACATTAAGGACAAAGTAAGGACAGGAAGGACGGGTGGGAAGACCACAGTCCTTTTCTGTACCTTTCACAATCTCATTCCTTGAGGGACTAATTGCTTTATCTTCTGCCACCTTTTAATGCCATTAAGTTCTATAAGTCTGCCCCTTTTCTGGGCATCCAAAGTCTCCTTTTTTTTTTTTTTCTCCTAGGATGCAAGTTAAGCTTCAGGGTTCCTCAATTACAAGGCTGTCTTTAAGCTCTAGGAATGTATTCTTTTCTTTTATGTTTTCGTGGTAGAGTCTCGGAGCTCTAGTCCAGGCTGACCTGGAATTCGCTATGTAGCCTCAGGGTGGCCTTGAACTTTTATGATATTCAAGCCCCACAGAACCAGGACCTCCTCTCCCTCCCCGCCCCCCGCGCTGGCACTCCTATGACAAATTATGCTGTCCTTTGAAAAATAAAAGCAAGCAACCAGTCCTGACCCCCAGCCCCACCTTGCTCTTATCCTCAGGCACCCTTCGGCATGAACAGGTGTGGGAGGGGGCTGGGGATCAGGCCTGGGAAGCTGGGCGCCAGTGGTAACTCTTCTCTGATCCCCGTCTTTCCTGCTGCCAGTGAATCGAACGCCACACTCAGGTGAGATCAGAAACCCTTCCCGCGTGCACTGCCACCCTCTCCCCCCAGTCTTCACCCTCCAGCTGCGGGAGTTCTGCCCCTAGGTCGTAGGTGTCCCATCACCCATGTCCCCCACCGATCCAGTTTGCAGCTCCCTACCTGTTTCCCGTTGCGGGTCGCGGTTTTCCGCGGGCCGCATTCCCTCTCCTCTCCCTGTTTGGCGGCGCTTCCCCGGCCACTCCTTCCCCGGCCACTCCGCGGACACTCAGCCCTCCGCCCGCAGCTGAACCGCGCAGCCCGGCAGGGGGCGGCCACGCGCTGGGCACTCCGCGCCTCCCCTCTGGGCTCCTTCCGACCTTCTCTGGGACCTTTCTTTGCCGCCCCCTTTCTAGGTATCACCCACGGGCTACATCAGCCCGTCCCACCCGTTGCCAGGCCCCCCTACCCACCCCGGATCCCTTCTCTTCCTTTATTCTCGGTTCTCTCTCCCATCACTGTGTCTCCGGCTTCTGACCACCCACCCCACGCTCCCTTCCGATACTTCTGTCACCCCTCTTCACCAGTCCTCCCTTCCTCGCCCATCTCTTTTTGCAAAGCGTCTCCCATCGCGGTGGCTCGCACTACCCTCGGTCTTTCACCCCATCTTCCCACACCCTCCTTTCAGATTTGGCGCCCGCGGGTGTCCTATCTTGCCCACCTTCTGTCCCCATCTTTGCTCGGTGCTCGACAGCTTTCCGCCTCCCGCACCCCTTCGGCTGCTTCTCCTCCAGTCTCCTTAGCGGGGACCCCTCCCTTCCTCATGTCCCCTCCCCCTCCCCTGCTCAGCGCTGGCTTCCATCCCCGCCCCCCGCCCGTGACGTCAGAGCCCCCTCCCAGCTCTCCCTCTCCCTCCTCCCCACTGTCAGTCGGTCAGTCCGCGGCGAGGAGAGTCCGCGGAGGCGCAAGCGAGCGCCGCGGGGCCTTAGGAAGTCCACGTCCCTGCCACCCCGGGGCCCAGGCCCCCTCTCCGCGAGATTGGGATGGAGGCGCCTCATCGACGCCTCCCCGGCAGCCCTCCCCAGGAGAAGTGTCCCCCCTGAGCTGCCCCCTCCCCAGCCATCCGCCCCCGCCCCTCCCCGCCATGGGCCCCAAGAGTCCCAGTCCCCCGGTGGGGTGGCCGCTGCCGCTTCTGCTGGTGATGGCGACAGGGGTGGCTCTGGCCTGGGCCTCCCACTCCCCCCATCTCCCGCGGCCTCACCCGAGGGTCCCCCCGCACCCCTCCTCAGAACGGCGCGCAGTGTACATCGGGGCGCTGTTTCCCATGAGCGGGGGCTGGCCGGGGGGCCAGGCCTGCCAGCCCGCTGTGGAGATGGCGCTGGAGGACGTGAACAGCCGCAGGGACATTCTGCCGGACTACGAGCTGAAGCTCATCCACCACGACAGCAAGGTAGCGGGGGGCTAAGGAGTGGGGGACCCAGGGGCTGAGGCTGTGAGCCACTTCAGGAACTGCGAAGCAGACCCCTCCCTGAGTGTGACTGCAGGAGTCAGGCTTGGGGTTCAGAGCTCCGGAGAGATTGCAGGGACTAGAGGTTTGAAACCTACCCTTTTTCAGGCAGTGGGAGACTGGAGGTCCTACTCAGTGTTTCTCCTTTGGGGGCATGAACTAACGGGGCTGGGAGAATGGGGTTGGGGTTTAGGGAATGTCAGAGGTGGGGAGCTGGACCAGGGCTTTACTTTTACCATGGCAACAAGGTAAATGTTGTAGGTTGGGGCTGGGCTGGAAGAAATAGAGAAGGGGAGGATTAGGACTTGAGGGCTACAGTTTATCAAAACAAACAGCAAGTCTCCTTATCCCCATCCTGTGGAGGATTCCTGAGCTGTGAGGCTGTATAACCAATGGCATTACGAAAGATCACTGGCTAAGGTGGGCTGATGCACTGGGAAAGTGAACGGGATTATGGTCTACACCGGAGCAAACACCTCAGCATGGGGTGGGGTGGGTGGAGAGTTAGGGTTTAGAGAGAAGGGAACCGGAAAGAATGGAGGGGGAAGCTGGAGACAGTGAGGCATTCTGTGGAAGTCGGGATACTGGTTTTATCTATTCTTTTTATCATCATGGCTTCTAGAATGTAAGAAGAGAAATAAAGTGGAATTGGAGAGGGAAGGGGAGGAAGAGGATGAAGGCAAGGAACTTTGGGTCCAGGGAAAGCAGAGGATGCTCTGTAATAAGATTTTTTCCAAGCCCCAAGTGAGGACAGATATGACACAGGGAAGGAGGGGAGTTTGGGACTTTTCTGACATGTGGCCCCAGAGACTTGGGGGTTGGTTTTAAGGTGATAGAATTCAAATGGGGATTTGCTTATTTTACACTTTTGTGTGGAGGGTTTATATCCACTTCTCAGAATAATCAATGTGCTGGTAAGAGGGGCAGATTGCAGGTAGGGCTTTTGGGGAGGGAGAGCACCAGAGTTAGGAGATTGCAGAGAAAACCTAAAATCCCTTTGTACTGTAACCTTCTCTGTGATTCACAAACATCAGTATGGTTAAGAATCACCAGGGGAGTTTGTTAAGAAATACAGGCTTGAACTTCTTGGTGAGGAACTCAACTACTATCTGCATTTTACCAACAGAAAAGCTCCTGGGAGATGCCCCAGTGCTGCTAGCCCCAGGGTGCCCGTGGGAAAAAGAGCTGGCCACAGGAAAAAAAGAACCAGCGTGGGGGAGGGGAGGCGGGAAGAGAAATAGAGGGGCCATGTCTGTTGGGAGAGCAAGAGAGATAATTGGCTAAGGGAGTGGCGTCTGGAAAGAGATGGGTCAGGCTTCAGGATGGGTCGGCTTAGGGAGATGGGGCGGGGAGGAGACCTGTGAGTTCAGACTCAAATATCCTGGCAGGTGATTCCCTAGAAGTGTTGGGAGGGTAGGTGGACTAGGAAAAGGGAGCTAGTGGAGAAGATAGTAGAAGCAAAAGCAGGAATAAAGCAGAGGATAGGTCTAGATTCTTGGCTACTGGGAAGCCAGAATCCCATGGAAGAGGGATTCTGCTTTTATTCTCCCCCCGCCCCCCGCACAGTCTCACTTTAGTTCTAAGCTGATCTGGAACTCACTCTGTAGCTCAGGCTGACCTCACAGTGATCCTCCTACCTCAGCTTCCTGACTGCTGGCATTAAAGATGTGTGCCACCATACCTAGCCTGGAGGAGGGAGTCTGTAATGATGACAAGGACATGGAGGGGTATCAGAACAGGTAGAGACGAAGCAAGAAGCAGGAGTAGCACACATACTGGGGCTTTACACAGTGCCCTGTTTTATGTAACTGCAGGTTCCTATTCAACCATTTCTCTGACAAGCAGTGGAGGGGCACTAAGGGGTCTTGGGAGAAGCTGGGGTAAGATCTGGAGTGATCCATGCTAGAAAGGTTCTTCACCCAGAAAGGTGAAGATATGCAAAGGTGCCAAGTGGGAGGCTTAATGACAGAGTGTTAACTTTAGGTGAGCTCTGCCCTTGGCAGGGGTGGGTGGTTGGACAGTAGAGGTCAGGCTGTGTTTGAGGTCCTTGGAGTTGCCAGTATTCCCTGGCTTCCTCTCTTCACCTTCCTACAGTGTTCCAAATGCCAGGCCTCAGTGGGGAGTGAGCAGGCCTAGGGCGCCTTCTTTACTGCCTTTGTACTTGTCCTCCCCCTTCATCCTCTTCAGTCCCCTGTGCCTCCTGTCTGTGTCCCCTCTGCTCTGACTCCCCACTGGCTGCTATGTCTTCATTTCTTTGGGGGTTCCAGCAGCTTCTGAAATGTCATATTTCGGCAGGAGGGAAACAGACAGTGGGAGACCCATGACTGGCTCTTCCTCCCGACTCTCCCCTCCTTTCCTTTCTATGTTTGTGTATTGCTTACTTGTCTCTCTTCCAGACACCCTAATAACATCTGGTTTCTAGGGGGAATTTCATTGTATTTATTCTCCTTGATCTTCCTCATTTTAGATTCTTTCTCACTTCCACCCTTGTCTTGTTCTCCACCCCTCCACCAAATGAACCTGTCACATGTCAGCACCCAGCAGGAAGGGTTGGGGTGCTGAGAAGATCCCCTACTGGTCTTGTTCCTGTTTTCTCTCCCTTACTTATTACTAGTCCTGAAAAGAGAATTAAAGCAAAGGAGGACATTTCATTAAAGAAGTCATCTGGGGAGCATGTGATCCTTTTCTTGAAGGATCTTTCCTACGTAGATATTTGGAGCCTAGAAAAATGGGGTGGGGCACAGGGCCCAGGGGTTAAGTTATGTCTGAGGGTGAACCACCCAGAGGAAAGGTATTGGAAGGAGGAGGTTAGGTGCAGCACCCATGGATAGGGATGCGGCACCAGATGGGAGGACAAGAAAAGGGAGCTTAATGAAAGAGAAACAAGAAACTTGAAGGAAAAGAATATGGTAATAATGATAAAAGTCAGTAATCCAGGAAGGAACTGTGCTGTTCAAGAAAGATAAGACAGTAGGCATTGTGCGAGGGAAGGATGCTGGGATAGGCTGCTCATCTCTTCCCTCCTCTCAGTGTGACCCAGGCCAAGCCACTAAATACTTGTATGAACTGCTCTACAATGACCCCATCAAGATCATCCTCATGCCTGGTTGCAGCTCTGTCTCCACGCTTGTGGCTGAGGCTGCAAGGATGTGGAACCTCATTGTGGTAAGCAGGGTGGTGGGGTCAGAGGTAGGATTATTACCTTTTGGCCTGTGCTACGTGGAGAGGGTTATGGTATGTTTGAGAGGACTAGGGGGAGAGACACACTTCTAGGACTCAGTTCTCTGTGGACCAGAGCTGATACCTGACCACTGACCTATATCCTTCATCAGAAGGAGCTGAGGGGGGATCTGTATTGTGGAGGTGAGGGCTCATGAGAATCACAACAAAAGTGGGGAAGTTTGGAGAGGAGGCCCCTAGAGACCAAGAAAGGGCTAAAGATGCCCTTAGCTCCCCTTAGTGGGCTTTGCCATGGACGCCTTCCATCTTTGCACCTCAGCTGTCCTATGGCTCCAGCTCTCCAGCACTGTCAAACCGGCAGCGTTTTCCCACATTCTTCCGAACACATCCTTCAGCCACACTCCACAACCCCACCAGGGTGAAACTCTTTGAGAAGTGGGGCTGGAAGAAGATTGCCACCATCCAGCAGACCACGGAGGTCTTCACATCGGTAAGGAGTGGGAGGGGCTAAGGCATGAGACACCCACTCAGAGCCCTGCTAGTGGAGATCATGATTCTTTAGGGAAAAAAAAATGCTGGGCTTGGTGGTGCACACCTTTAATCCCAGCACTGGGGAGGCAGAGGTAGGAGGATCTCTGAGTTCGAGGCCATCCTGAGACTACATAGTGAATTCCAGATCAGCCTCACTAGAGTGAGACCCTACCTCAAAAACACCAAAAACAGAACAAAACAAAAAAAAAAAAACAAAGACAACCAACAACAAAAAACAGTTCCAAGTGCTGAAATGCTTGTTCTTTCTGCAGCTTGGGGAATGAATGTACTATATTTTTGTAATCCTCTCCATAGTTTTGGTTTTGTGATTTCCCCCTCACTTTAAAAAATATTTTATTTATTTATTTGCAAGAGAGAGCGAAAAAGAAAGAGACAGATAAAAAGAGAGAATGGGCATGCCAGGGCCTCTAGCCACTGCAAACAAACTCCAGATGCATGTGCCACTTCGTGCATCTGGCTTTACATGGGTACTAGGGAATTGAACCCAGGTCCTTAGGCTTTGCAGGCAAGTGCCCAACTTCTGAGCAATCTCTTCAGCACTTTTTCTCCACTTTGGTGTACTAGTCCTTAGATAGACCCATCAGGACTCAGTTCTATGAAAGTAGGTTCAACTCCAAGCTCAACTGAGAGGAATCTAGGGATGTAGTGGATTCCAGCACTTCAGGGATGGGAGAGGATTAAGAACGGTGTGGATAGAGTTGGGGAAGAAGGGGATAGAGGGACATAGGTAGACAGACAAAAGAAAGTGACAGTCTGTGGGTCTGGTAGTTGACAGGGGAAAATGATGGACAAAAAAGAGGTTACAAGGGAACAGGGAGGCTTGTACTGGTAGAGAGGAAATAAATGGTTTCATTTATGAAGAAGGCAGTTAGATTCCTCCCTTTTATTCTATTCTTTGGGTGTTATATATACTCATTATGTTTAATGGTCCTTTGATTCTCCTTCCCCACTTTTTCTCAGTGACTCAGGTCATTTGTTTCTGATCCTTTTGTCTCTGTCTCTTGCCTCGAGTTGGTATTATTCTGTTATTCTATTCCCTGCCCTGTCCTTTTCAGATTCCTTCTTATTTTCCTAACAGTGGCAGGGGTAGGTGGCAGGAACAGGGTGTGTGGGGCAGTGTCCCTGGAGACACACTCTTGAGGTACTCACCATGTATCTGTGGAGTGGCATCCCTGGACCCAGACCTTCAGAAGGGGCTGGCTTACCATGCCATCTTGGAAGCTGCCTCCTGAGACTGCGGGTGCTTTCCTTCAATTTCTCACAGGGGCTGCTGGAGAAAGGGTCATAATACTGCTCCTTGGCTCCAAGTGCAGTCCCCACTCACTATCTCTGCATTACTCTGTGTACATTCCACATGTTTCCTACTTGCTTCTTATTCTCACCCAAGACTCTGGACGACCTAGAGGAGCGAGTGAAGGAGGCTGGAATTGAGATCACTTTCCGTCAGAGTTTCTTCTCAGACCCAGCTGTTCCTGTCAAAAACTTGAAGGTAGGCTACTAGGCATGATGGACTTGGCCTGTAGAAGGGCACAATGTGGCATGCTGACTGGCTGGAGAGCCATGTAGAGACAGACTCATTCTATGAGGTAGCAGTGTTTCCTAGAGAAGTTTAGCTCTGACTTCCAGTGGACATTTATCCATTGCCCATTACTCCCTTCCCACCACATCACTAAGCACTTGGGGTTGGGAAATCAAATCAGTGAACACAGAGGCTTAACCCCTTAGGTATTTTTGCCTGTCCTTCATTTGTATGTTTTATTTCTTTTCTGCAGCGCCAGGATGCTCGAATCATTGTGGGACTTTTTTATGAGACTGAAGCCCGGAAAGTTTTCTGTGAGGTAGAGTTGGAATCTGGAGAGAGGATGGGACTGGGTGTGCTCTTTGATTTGATTTTCTCCTGGTTCTTCCTCAGTATATCTGTGCTCAGATTGATAGCAAATGATCTGAGGTGATGATTAATTTTGTTTCTTGGCTTTTACTCCATTCCTTGTCTAAACACACACACATGCATACACACTCTTTCTAATTTTTATCCTTTGTGTTTTCTGAGTGGTCCATGAATCCCCATATATCCTGACTGAAAAAGCCACTCAGAAATATCGGGTCTGGGGAGGACCAGGAGGAGGGTATTGAGCCTTTCATAGCATGATATGATTTGAAGACTTAAAATAAATTATTAAGTTTTAAAGTTAGCATACAAAGTAATAAGATTTCATTAAAGATTAAAAATACAATATGCTGTTTTCTAATTCACAAGAAGCTGAATAGTGTCCAGTGAAAACACCAGTTCCCCCTAAAACAAAATCAAACCCCAGACTGCATCCTACCCCACCTCCTTTGCATGTAGGTCTATAAGGAGCGTCTGTTTGGGAAGAAGTATGTCTGGTTCCTCATTGGGTGGTATGCTGACAATTGGTTCAAGATCTATGACCCATCAATCAATTGTACAGTGGATGAGATGACGGAGGCAGTGGAGGGCCATATCACCACTGAGATCGTCATGCTAAACCCTGCCAACACCCGCAGCATTTCCAACATGGTGAGTATGTGGGGACTTGGAGACCATGGAGGGGAAGGGCCTGTGCTTACTCTGCTTGTTTGCGTCATATCTCCTGTAGCTTCTACCTCTGCTGTGATTTCCTTGGGCAGGAGAGAAACAGAGTGGTATGTTCAGTATGCCTCTGATGAGTTACCATGGAAACTAGGAGCAGTTGGTGAGAAGACAAGTGAGGGAGAGGCCTTAATGATAATATAGATGCTTGTATATGCAAACACACCTTTACCAGAGAGCTCTTACTAGAAGAAATATATTTTATATTTTTGGTGACTTAGGTGAGTACCTCAGAGTTGCTTTGTGGTCATTCACTCATTGTTAGTATGAAATTAGCTTCGATCCTTCTCCTTTTTATGATTCTCTTTTTTAGAATTTTAGATGTAAAAGTCTATTGAAATCATTTAGCCCCAGATTGCTGGCTAGTGACAAAGGTGCAGATAGAAGAGAAGGCTCACTGTCTTGATTTGGGAGGGCCTGGGTAGCCCTGTAGGTGGAGGGTGTGAGTTAGTGTGAGTGTGGGCCAAGAAGGAAGAGGCCCTGGCTGCTTAGCACCACATCAGTGCAGGCGTCTCAGCGAGCTGGGTAAGGAACCCTGTTTATTACACCAGAGCTAACCTTAGTTGTGGAACACCTGCTTTGGTAGGGCTGATTTGTTTTAATAAAATTGGTTGTTTTTTAAGTAATTAATTTTATTTGATAGAGAGAGAGGGAGAGGGAGCAGGAGAGAGAGAGAATAAGTGTGCCAGGGTCTTTTGCCACTGTAAATGAACTCCAGATGTATGAGCTGCTTTGTGCATCTTGCTTTACATTGATACTGGGGAATTGAATATGGGCCCATTAGGTTTTGCAAAAAAGTGCTTTTATCATTGAGCCATCTCTCCTGCCCAAATTGGTTGATTTTATCTAGGAAATGAGGAACTAGGATACATAATTTCATTGATCCTAACAGCAGTGTTCTGAGAGTTTTTTTTTTTTTTGAGGCAGAGTCTTACTAGTTCAGGCTGACCTGGAACTTGCTGTGTAGTCCCAGACTGGCCTTGAACTCATGATCGTCCTACACTTGCCTCCTGGTGCTGGGATTAAAGGCATGCACCACCCATACCTAGTCTTTTTTTCTTTTTGAGGTAGTATCTCACTCTAGCTCAGGCTGACCTGGAATAATTCACTATGTAGTCTCAGGGTCTCAGGGCAGTCTCAAACTCACAGCACTCCTCCTAATGCTGCCTTTTTTTTTTTTTTTTTTTTTTTTTTTTGAGGTAGGGTCTCAGTCTGGCCTAGGCTAACCTGGATTTCACTATGTATTCCCAGGGTGGCCTTGAACTCATGGTGATCCTCCTACTTCTGCCTCCCAAGTGTTGGGATTAAAAGTGTATGCCACCATGCCCAGCTTTTAAAAAAAATATTTTTTATTTATTTACTTGAGACAGAGAGAACAAAATAGACTGGGGGTGGGGAGAGAGAATGGGCGGGTGGGCCAGGGTCTCTTGCTGCTGTAGAGGAACACCAGGTGCATGTACCACTTTGTGCATTTGGCTTTGTATGGGTCCTGGGGAACGGAACTCCAGGCTGTCAGGCATTACAAGCAAGTGCCTTTAATGGCTGAGCCATATTTCCAGCCCCCTTTTTGTTACTTGAAGGACAGCTTATTTCTTTATTTATTTGAGAGAGAGAGAGAAAGACAGGATAAAGCAAATAGGGCCAGGCGTGGTGGCACACACCTTTAATCCCAGCACTCGGGAGGCAGAGGTAGGAGGATCATAGTGAGTTAGAGGCCACCCTGAGACTACATAGTGGATTCCAGGTCAGCATGAGCTAGAGTGAAACCATACCTTGAAAAACAAACGAACATACAAAAAACAAGAGGCAGATAGAGAACGGGTATACCAGGGCTTCAGCCACTGCAAATGGACTTCAGATGCATGCACTACCTTGTGCATCTGGTTTATGTGAGTCCTGGAGAATTGAACCTGGGTCCTTAGGCTTTGCAGGCAAGCTCTTTAACTGCTGAGCCATCTCTGCAGCCCTCTTTTTTTTTTTTTTTTTTTGAGGTAGGGTCTCACTCTAGCTCAGACTGACCTGGAATTAACTATGTAGTCTCAGGGTGGCCTTGACCTCACAGGGATCCTCCAACCTCTGCTTCCCGAGTGCTGGGATTAAAGGCGTGCACCAGCACGTCCGGTCTCTTTTGGTTTTTTAAAGCAGGGTTTCACTCTAGTTACAACATGACACTCACTATGTAGTCCTGTCTCAACTTCCCAAGTGCACTAGTGTGCCCAGTTCTGACATAGATTTATCATTTACTCCAAATGGACTAGAAAATCGGACTTGGAGAGGTTTAGTGACTTGTCCCCATAGTTGAATGAAACCCCTTTCTGCCCTGTCACTTTCCCTAGAAAAGCACAAAGACTAACTAAAATATTTGCATTTTTGCAAGTTAAAATTGTTCAACTGATGGTCGTGTTTGAGCAAAGGAGAAATGAGATTCAAAAGGTGACGTTGCAGTGGCTAGTGATGAAGAGTCAGCTGCCCCATGGACTCTTGGTTGTAGACTGTGTCCTGGGCTGTCCTAAGGGGATGCTGTGTTTAATGAATCTTAGTTGAAAAATGAAAAAATTCTGGACAGTTACTTCCCTGCAGAGAACCTAAGAGCTGAGTCACACTCCAGAACCTGCAGTAGTGGGGCAGGCTACTGAAGTCAGAAATGCTTGTTGGAGCAGGACGTGGTGGCGCCCGCCTTTAATCCCAGCACTCGGGAGGCAGAGATAGGAGGATCACCATGAGTTCAAGGCCAGCCTGAGACTACAGAGTTAATTCCAGGTCAGCCTGGACCAGAGTAAGACCCTACCTTGAAAAACCAAAAAAAAAAAGAAAAGAAAAGCTTGTAGGTGCCCTTCACCTAGGATCTATCAATCAGTGCCTTTGCCTCCTAGCAGAAAGCTAAAGGAGGGGGTGAGGATGTGGGGCCTTTTCTGGTTTTCAGTTTCTAGAGAAAAGGTGTTTGCATTCAAGTGATTAGGGCTTTTGTGTCATTAGCTGAAAATGTCAGGTAGAGAAATGGAGATTTTTCATTAAAGTAGAGAAGCAGCCTTCACAAGTGACTAGAGAAAATGACAGATGAGTCAAACAGCTTCAAGAGAAGTGGATCAGAAGTGAGAGCTGGACCTGGGGATGAGGTCAGCAGAACCATGCAGACAGAAAAGAAACTAGTTGCTTTTACCCCAGAGGATGGCCTCAGGTGTGTTTAAATCATCAGTTCCCAAATGTGAGTGCAGTCAGAACCACCTGCAAAGTAACTGCATAGATAACTGCGTCCTTTCCCTGGAAGTTCTGATTCAGGAGATCAGGGATGGGGTCGGAGAATTTACATTTCTAGCAAATTTAGTGTGGTTCTAATGCTGCTGGTTTGGAGGTCACCCATAAGAACCATGCAGACAGTGGTTTTCAGCAGATGTTAAACTCTCTGGAGAGGTAGAGGATAAGGATGCTTACTATAATGCACAGTTTGGCCCCTGGCAACAAGGCAATCCTGCCTAAAACATCAGAAATAGGGAGTTTAGAGATAAGGACTATATCTGGGATAGAGAAGTGTGAGGGTGGGAGGTGGGGTACCCTGGATGACTGTGAATATATGAGACCTATAGAGAACAAGCTATTAGCCACCTCCGGACATATCTGAGGTCACTACTGACCATTTATTCTCTCGTGTAGAGGGAGCCAGGGCCAGGTTAAACATTTTCCTGCTGCTCATTTTCACATTTTCAGTTATTTATTTATTAATGTCTATGGATTGTGGACATTAAAAAAAAAGTATAGCTGGGTGTGGTGGAACACACCTTTAATCCCAGCACTCGGGAGGCAGAGGTAGGAGGATTGCCATGAGTTCGAGGCCACTCTGAGATTCCATGGTGAATTCCAGGTCAGCCTGGGCTAGAGTGAGACCCTACCTTGCAAAAACAAAACAAAACAAAACAAAAATATAGATTGGAGAGATGGCTTAGCGGTTAAGGTGCTTACCTATGAAGCGTAGGACCCGGGTTTGGCTCTCCAGAACCCACATAAGCCAGATGCACATGGTGGTACATATGTTTGGAGTTTGTTTGCAGTGGCTAGAGATCCTTGTGTGCCCATTATTTCTCTCTCTCTCATAAATAAATGGCCTCTAGCCACTGCAAACAAACTCCAGACACATGTATCGCCATGTGCATCTAGCTTACATGGGTTCTGGGGAATTGCACCAGGGTTGTTTGGCCTTGATGTTAAGCACCTTAATGGCTAACCCATCTCTCCAGCCCAGACAGGACATTTTATTGTTCACTTTAACAGTACAGTGAAATTTCTTTTGAAAATGTATAAATAACCATTGGGGCTGGAGAGATGGCTCAGTGGTTAAGGTATTTGATTGTGAAGCCTAAGGACCTAGTTTTGATTCTCCACATCCCACATAAGCCAAATGCATGTAGTTGTGCAAGTGTCTGGAGTTTGTTTGCAGAGGCTAAAGTCCCTGGCATACCCATTCTCTCTCTCATCAATAAATTAATCAATAAATAAATGAGCTGGGCATGGTGGTGCATGCCTTTAATCCAAGCACTTGAGAGGCAGAGGTAGGAGGATCACTGTGACTTTGAGGCCACCCTGAGAATACAGAGTGATTTCCAGGTCAGCCTGGACTAGAGTGAAACCGTACCTCGAAAAAAACTAAAATAAAATAAAACATAAATAAGTAAATAAATGAAAATATTAAACAAAAATGTGTAACCAGATTGAGCAGGGTTGCTTGTATCTGTAATTCTAGTACTTGGGAGGTTGTGGCAAGAGGAATGCAATGAGTTCATGGCCAGCTTGGGCTCCACTGTAAAATGCTACCTAAATAAAAAAATAGGCTGGGTGTGGTGACACATGTCTTTAATCCCAGCAGTTGGGAGGCAAAGGTAGGAGGATTGTCATGAGTTCAATGACAACCTGAGACTACAGAGCGAATTTCAGGTCAGCCTGGGCTAGAGTGGGACCCTATCTGAAAAAAACTAAAAAGATCTGGGCATGGTGGTGCATGCCTTTAATCCCAGTACTTGGGAGGCAGAAGTAGGAGGATAGCCGAGAGTTCAGGTCACCCTGAGACTACATAGTGAATTCCAGGCCAGCCTGGGCTAGAAGGAGACCCTACCTCAACCCCCTTCCAAAAAAAGGAAAAATGAAAAAATAAAATAAAAAAATAGGGGCTGGAGAGATGGTTAATGGTTAAGGCACTTAGTTGCAAAGCCTAAGGTCCTAGGTTTAATTCCCCAGTACCACATACAGCAAGATGCACAAGGAGGGGCACATGTATCTAGAGTTGATTTGCAGGGGCTAGAGACCTTGGTATGCCCACTTTTAAAATTTTTAAATATTTATTTATTTGTTTGTTTGTTTTTTGGTTTTTTAAGGTAGATTCTTACTCCAGCCCATGCTGACCTGGAATTCATTCTGTAGTCTCAGGGTGGCCTCGAACTCACGGCAATCCTCCTACCTCTGCCTCCTGAGTGCTGGGATTAAAGGTATGCGCCACCTTGCCTGGTTTTGGTATGCCCATTGTTTTCCCTCTCTTTCTGCCTCTTTCTCTCCCCTCTTCCTCAAATAAATAAATAAATAAAATATTAAAAAATAAAGAAAAAGCCGGGCGTGGTGGCGCACGCCTTTAATCCCAGCACTCGGGAGGCAGAGGTAGGAGGATCGCCGTGAGTTCAAGGCCACCCTGAGACTACAGAGTTAATTCCAGGTCAGCCTGGACCAGAGTGAGACCCTACCTTGAAAAACCAAAAAAAAAAAAAAAAAGAAAAAGTGTGACCATAATCTTTTACTGACGTAAGGAGAAGGATTTTTGTTTTCTCTTAATTTTAGTTGTAGGGGGGGGGGGTCAGTGGTGCTCATTGGCCAGGCAGGCTAGAAGTGGTGTGAGAGTTTGAGGATCTGGGCTGGGGATAACATCATGCCGAGCAGATTAATCCCTTCCCATCTGGGTGATTTTCTGATGTAATCTTTACTTTGAACTGAGGACTGGATAGACCTGGAAGCTGAGGGGCTGACTACTCAGAAAATGTCAGCTTAGCGGCTGTCGAGCAGGTGCGCTTGGAGAGGCTTTTCAGCACAAAAGCAGTATACAATAGTCTGTAAGAGCATTGATGTTGGTACCAGAAGCCCTGGGTTGGAATCCCAGATCCACCACTCAATACTAGTGTAACTTCAGGCAAATGACATGACATTGTGTCTGTGTTTCCTTATCTCGGAAATGGGGATAATAATACTGTTTACTCATTGGATTGTTTGAGGATTCAATATATTGTTGTGCCTGGAATATAGTAAGGACATAATGTTAGCTGTCATCATCATTATCATCATCATCCTGTATAGAGAGGAATGATAATAATGAAACATCTCAACAAAAGAATTAAAGAGGATTTACTGATTTGAAAGTGCATAATGTGATTTCAAGGTTTCAATCCCATACACTGGACAGTATTGAAGGCTGTGGAACAAATGAGCTTAGTCTTGAATTTTGAATTTAAGTGATTTCTTTCTTTTTTCTTTTCTTTTCCTTTTTTTTTTTTGAGATAGTCTTACTGTAAAGCCCTGGCTGACCTAGAGTTTGCTGTCAAATACTGAACTTTTCAAGGGTAGGGTCTTACTGTAGCCCAGACTGTCATGGGACCCTGTAGTTCTGGGCTGGCCTTAACTCATAGTGATTCTCCTACTTCTACCTCCCAAGAGCTAAAATTAAGGGCACATGTGCTACCATGCCTGGACACTTTTTTGTTTTGTTTTTTTGAGGTAGGGTTTCACTCTAGTCCAGGCTGACCTGGAATTCACTATGTAGTCTTAGGGTGGCCTTGAACTCATGGCGATTCTCCTGCCTCTGCCTCCTGAGTGCTGGGATTAAAGTCGTGTACCACCACCCCCACCCCCATCCTTTTTTATTTATTTACTTTTTGTTTATTTTTATTTTTTTATTTGAGAGCAACAGACAAAGAGAGAAAGAGGCAGATAGAGAGAGACAGAGATTGGGTACCCCAGGGCCTTCAGCCGCTGCAAACGAACTCCAGACATGAGTGTCCCCTTGTGCATCTGGCTAACATGGGTCTTGGGGGATCAAGCCTTGGACTGGGGTCCTTAGGCTTCACAGGCAAGCGCTTAACCGCTAAGCCATCTCTCCAGTCCCCCTTTCTCTTTTTTGATACTGGTCTTACTGTATGTTCCTGGCTGATCTTGATCTTGAACTCATAGGGTCAAGTACCTTAGCCTCCTACATAATTTAGAAATATGCCTCCACTGTGCTTGGCATGAATTTGAGATTAATGATTATGCAGCTACAAAGCAATGGAATAAGTAATGCCATATGATGTAATGCATTTGACCAGAACTAATAGAGCTGTACATTAAGAACAAAGATGAGGGTGCGACCAGAGAAACTCACAGAAGGTGTAACTTACTCTATACGTGGAACATTTTCCCTAATATGTTTATTTATTCATTTGCAAGCAGTGAGAGCTAGAGAGACGACAGTGAATGGGCACACCAGGGCTGCTAGCCACTGCAAACAAACTGTAGATGCATGCATCACGTTGTTCATCTGGCTTTACGTGGGTACTGGAGAATCGAACTCAGGTTGATAGGCTTTGCAGACAAGTGCCTTAACCACTAAGACATCTCTCCAGCCCATATACATGGCATGTTGTACATGTTCTTACTTTATTTTTAAAAATTATTTGTTTATACAATGATTGAGATGAGGAGGTAATATGATGGAGAATGGAATCTCAAAGGGGAAAATGTCAGGGGGGAATTACCATGGGATTTTTTTTATAATCATGAAAAATGTTAATAAAAATTAAAAAAAAATATTTATTAGAGACAGAGGGAGAGATTGAGAGAGAGAGAGAGAGAGAGAGAGAGAGAGAGAGAGAGAGAGAGAATGGGCATGCTGGGGCCTCCAGCCACTGCAAACAAGCTTCAGATGTTTACGTGGGACCTGCAGAATCGACCCTGCATCCTTAACCACTAAGCCGTCTCTCCAGCCCTACTTCTTTTTTTTTTTTTTGAGGTAGGGTTTCACTGTGGTAGTTCAGGCTGACCTGGAATTCACTAAGTAGTCTCACAGTGGCCTCGAACTCACGGCTATCCTTCTACCTCTGTCTCCCAAGTGCTGGGATTAAAGGCGTGCACCATCACACCCGCCTTACTTCATTTTTATAGGCAATATTATTCCCATTTTAAAGATAAGTAGCCAGTGAAATTTCATAGTAGTTAGTGGATTAATTAGCATTAGAATCCATCCATCTACTTATCCATTTAATGAGGTTTGTTTTTTTTAAATAAGTTTTTGTGTCACAGACATAGCAACATTGAAATAAAGATAGGTTTCTTATAACCTGTGATGAATAACCTTCTCCATTATCAGCCTCCTCCACCACCAATTTAACATTACTAAGTTGGTGACCCTGCATTGACAAACCATTATCGCCTAAAGTCCATTAGTCTCCTGTTGCTATTGTATGTTGTATGAGTTGGGGAAATACTCCATGTCTACCTTTACAGTAAGTTTCACATACAGTATTGTACACAGATTTTCACTGTCCTAGTCCAAGGGGCATTTGTTATTTGTCTGCTTAGGGCTGGGCACTGTGATGGGTGGTAATGATTAGGAGGGGAATTGAACTTGTTCCTGTCCAAGTGGTGATTGAGCCTAGGCCTACGTGTCTGAAGGTCCAAGCTGTTTCCATTGCAGCAGTATGTTTCTAAAAAGTTGAATAGAAGAAAAAAAAGGTGATATTTCTGCTGTCACCAGTCTTCTGAAAGCCTTTTAAAAACATGAATGGAAGTCATACCAGGATGGCAGGAAGTTAGCATCTTAAAGAACAATCTTCCTGGTTGGCAAGCAGGATGAGAAAGGCTGTGCTGTCATCCTTTCTAGGTTCTTTCAGAACTGGAGGAGCTGTTAGCTCCTGGGGTCAGCTCTGCTGAGAAAATCAGAAGGCTGAGAGAATGCCAAGTAACAACTCTGCATTGCAATACCCGCCTCTTCTTTGCTATCTCTGTTTTCTCTCTTTGGCCATTCATTATCCTAGTGTTTATTCGTCAGGGTTCTCTGTAGCTCTGAACTAGCAGCTGCACACTAAGATCACTGGACCCAGCTTATCTCTGCTCTAGTTTTAGTAGCTTCTAACCTAAGACAGACACATTGGTATCATTAAAGATTTTGACTGTACATATGGCCCATCCACCAATACGAACACAACCCATCTGTTCAAGTTGCAGTTTCTAAGATAGAACTGGGGAACCTCTCCCCCTGTGCCCACACCTGGTTCTTTGCTTTCTTCTTGTTTTTATCCTCCCTCATCCAGACCTCCCAGGAGTTTGTGGAGAAATTAACCAAACGGCTCAAAAGACATCCTGAGGAGACTGGAGGATTCCAGGAGGCACCACTGGCCTATGATGCCATCTGGGCCTTGGCATTAGCCCTGAACAAGACATCTGGAGGAGGAGGCCGTTCAGGTGTGCGCCTGGAAGACTTCAACTACAACAACCAGACCATCACCGACCAGATCTACCGGGCCATGAACTCCTCATCTTTTGAGGGTGTTTCTGTGAGTTATAGCATCCTCCTCCATTGACAGGAATGTCCTGAAAGGGTGTCTAGAAATGCGTGTTCCTAGCTCTCTCAGTTATTTCTCTGTAGAAGTCTGCCTTAGCTGGGTGTGGTGTACTCTGGAGTCCGAGGTGGGAGAATGGCCATGGATTTGCAACCAGCCAGGCTACATACAGAGTGAGTTTCAGTTCAGCCAGACTTGAGTGAGACTATGCCTCAAAAACAAAGCTTGACATGGTGATGCATGCCTTTAATCCCAGCAGTTGGGAGGCAGAGGCAGGAGGATCACTGTGAGTTTGAGGTCATTCTGAGACTACATAGTGAATTCTAGGTCAGCCTGGGCTAGAGTGAGACCCTACCTTGAACAACCAAACCAAACCAAACCAAACCAAAACAAAACAAAAAAAAGTCTTCTTAGACTATGAAAGAAGAGTTCTTTTTTTGGGTGGGGGGTTCGAGGTGTGGTCTCACTGTAGCCCAGGCTGACCTGAAATTCACTAGGTAATCTCAGGGTGGCCTGTAACTCATGGCAATCCTCCTACCTCTGCCTCCCAACTGCTGGGATTAAAGGCGTGTGCCACCACGCCTGGCAATTTTTTTTTTTTTTTAAGCAAACACTCTTTATTTTTATTTATTTATTTGAGAGAAAGGGGGAGCGAGAGGGGGAGAGAGAAAATGGGCATGCTAGGGCCTCCAGCCACTGCGAACGAACTCTAGACACATGCGCCTCCTTGTGCATCTGGCTAACGTGGGTCCTGGGAAATCAGACTTGGGGGGTCCTTTGGCTTTGCAGGCAAATGCCTTAACTGGTAAGCCATCCCTCCAGCTCAAAAGAGGGGTTCTTAAACCAGAAAAATCCCACAAAAGATGACACCCCCCCCAAAAAAAATCACTGTGTTCTAGTATTTTTAAAATCTGTCCAGGCGTTTATGGGTTAGATGAAAATTGTAGGGTTTTAAAGGAGGAAACAACCAGAGAATTCATCTTCTTATCTTTAAAGTGGGGAAATTAGTGTCCAGTGGTACTTGGTAATTTGCTTTGGTCACACAGCTAGAAGCTAGGCCTCCTGGAACTGTGGTGATTTTTTTCTTCCCCATTCAAATCTCACGGGTGAAGTTTCCTCTCAAAAAAGGAATAATGTTTCTAGAATCTAGGGTATGGGCATCTGGGGTGTGTCCTATATGCAGGCAAATTCCATAAATAGCATTCATTCAGAAGCTCAATTACATCAAACACAGAAGGATTCAAAGTCCTTGATGTTCTCTTTTCGTTCCCACTTTTATCCCCTCTGCCTCCCCATGCTTCTCCCCTTAGGGCCACGTGGTGTTTGATGCCAGCGGCTCCCGGATGGCATGGACACTTATTGAACAACTGCAGGGTGAGCATGGGGGTGGCGAAGGTGGGGGCAGGCTGGGGCTGGGCTGACGTTACTTGGGAGGAGAAAGCCCAGAGACTCAATAATTCCGCCTGATGCCTCCCCTCCTGTCCTTCCTTTAACTGAGTTCATGAAGCTTTTAAATAATAATAAAAAGCATAGACATGAGTGGGTCTCTTGCAATGGTTCTGTTCTTTCAGAGGGGCATGCAGGTTAAAAACAAGTGTCCTATCTTCCCAGTGGCTTCCATTTTAGTTTGAGAAATTATCTCTTCTTTTTCCTTCCTTTCTTCTTTCCCTCTCTGCCTCCCTCCCTCCTTCCTTTCTCCTTCCCTCTTTCTTTCTCTCCCTCCGTCCCTCTTTCTTTCTTTCTCTTTCTTTTTTGTTGAGGTAGGGTCTCACTGTAGCCCAGGCTGACCTGGAATTCACTGTGTAGTCTCAGGCTGATCTTGCATTCACAGTGATCCTCCTACTTCTGCCTGCCAAGTGCTGGGATTAAAGCCATGCACCACCATGCCTGCCTGCCTTTCTCCCTCCCTTCCTTCCTCTTTTCTTTTTTGGTCTGAAGTAGGGTCTACAGATATGGCAGAACACACCTTTAATTACAGCACTTGGGAAACAGGTAGGAGGATCACTGTGAGTTTGAGATTAGCTTGTCCTGTGTGAAACCCTACCTACCTAGTTAAGAACAAAACATATACACACCCAAGGAGAGAGGGGTGAGTAAAGAAAGCCTGCTATCTTTTAAGGGACTGTGCTGAATTTCTTGCTATGTAAAAATGTTAGTCCTATAGTGTGTATAGTTGGGCTTTTCTAGATTGCATTTTCTATGACTTAGCATACAGAAATTTCAGAACTTCAGTGAATTAATGTTTTAACACCACTCCATTCTTTCTTTCTTGTGGCTTGGCCAAGAGACCCGTTTCTTGGCCTCCTGTGAAAAGTTTTTTTCTTCCCTTCTGCACCCCACATCCTCTCAGCTCTTTGTATACAGTACAAGTGGGAATGGATTTCAGCCAGGGCAGAATGGGTGGGGTTGGTGTTTAGAAGAAAACCTGAATTAACTGGACTGTTCTAGAAGAAACATCTTAGGAGTGACTGAATTTCACTTAGTGGCTCTTTAAGAGGGAGATGTAACTTATCCAAAGCATTAGAACCCGAACCAAAGAGACATTTCTAAAATTAAAGTAACTTGGAAAATAGATTCTGTGATTCTGTCCATCACAAGAGACAAAAATAGTTTAAAGCTTTCAAAGTCAGAATCAAAGTGAGAGACATGTTGCTGAGAGAGGTGTGAGGCAGTGGAATAGGTGGCAGACATACAGTGGTGCCTCTCTCTTTGAGGAGCTTTAAGCACTTAGAGTTATTATGGTCTTTCTTACTTGAGCTGCCTTGGGAACCTCCTTGTATCACTTTTGGTTAGGTTGCTGAGTACTTCCACGTAGCCTTGAACTGCTTATGTGAAGTGACATTAGATGCAAACAATGGGGACTGTGGAGATAGCTTAGTGGGTAATGTGCTTGCTGTGAAAATATAGGACCTGAGTTCAGATTCCCAGGACCCATGTAAATGCTAGACTAAGTGGGACATGCTTGTAATCTCACCCCTCCAATGGTGAGGTTGGGTTTGGAGACGTGAGAATTCCTGATGGGCCATCTAGGCTGGCATATGTAGCTGTAAGCAATAAGAGTCTCTGCCTCAAACAAGGTAGAAGGCAAGGGCCAACACTGGAAGCTGTCCTCTGACCTCTGCATGTGCCGTGGCATGTACACACCTGAACACACTCATGTACAAAGATTGAAAAAAAAAATAGATGTAAGCCGGGCGTGGTGGCACATGCCTTTAATCCCAGCACTCGGGAGGCAGAGGTAGGAGGATCACCATGAGTTTGAGGCCTGCCTGAGACTACATAGTGAATTCCAGGTCAGCCTGGGATAGAGTGAGACCCTACCTCGAAAAAACAAACAAAAATAGATGCAACCATGGAAAGAAGCTGGAGAGAAGTGGGGATATGCCTGGGATGGCTTTTCTTTCACCCGTGACTACTACTATTGTCATCTGCTCAGGTGGCAGCTACAAAAAGATTGGTTACTATGACAGCACCAAGGATGATCTTTCCTGGTCCAAAACAGATAAGTGGATTGGTAAGTCTGCCCTTCACACTTCTGGGTAATGAAGGAAAATTGTTACATTGAATGAGGGTGGGTGCTTTAGGTTGAAATGGCTAGGAAAATTGAGAGCAAGCATGACCACCATCCAAGTGGGGAGGGGTGTTAAGTTTATTTGAAGAAGTACTAGGAATTAGGTTTATCCCCCTCCCCCCAAGGTAGGGTCTCACTCTAGCCCAGACTGACCTGGAACTCACTCTAGTCCAGGCTGGCCTCAAAGTCATAATGATCCTCCTACCTCTGCCTCCTGAAGTGCTGGGATGAAAGGCACCTGTCTGGCTTTCCTGTTTGTTTTTAATAGTATTGCTTTGGTGTCTAGAGATTAAAGGCAGGGATAGAGTGGGTAGGAAATGAAACTCCATTTGAGTTTCTAGTTGTTCTGGTACCTTGATATGTCTAAACCAGTGACTTCAAGCCTAGAGCCATCTGGCTTTGTCAGGGAAAAACAGTTGTTTAACTATAAGAGGCAAAATTTCATCACTGTCACTGGCTACCATGTGCTTTCTTTCAAAGTGTTTGTTTTTACTATTTTAAAGATTTTTTTTTATTTGCAAAGACAGAGAGATGGGGGCTGAGGGAGAGTGATTCACCCAGCTCCAGGGTCTCTTTAAACTGCAAACAAACTCCAAACACATGCACTACTTTATGTATCAGGCTTTATGAGGATATTGGGAAATTGAACCCATTCTGGCACACTTTGCAAGAAATACCATTTTAACTGCTGAGCCATGTTTTTAGCCCCCTAAAGTTTTTATTTTTATTTTTACTTATTTATTTTTTGTTTTTTTGAGGTAGGGTCTCATGTTTGCCCAGGCTGACTTGGAATTCACTATGTAGTCTCAGGGTGGCCTTGAACTCATAGTGATCCTCCTACCTCTGCCTCCTGGGTGCAGGGATGAAAGGCATGTGCCACTGTACCCAGCAATAGCAATTATTTTTTGGAGTGCTTGATGGTGTAGATGACAGGAGGTGGTAAAGATACTGGAGGTAAGCCAAAGGAAGTCCCTACTGATAAAGATGGCTCACCACCTGGAGAATGTGAGGTCATGTGGCTGTTGGGATCAGCTACTGCCTCCTTTGTCCAGAGACGCGTTGTAATTCCCCACACTGTTGGAGTTTTATTTACTGGTTTATTTTTTTTTTGAGACAGGCCCTAATTCTATAGTCCACATTGGCCTCAAAGTTGTGACAATCTTCCTGCCTCCTGAGTGCTACAATTTCCCAGTAAGCCACCATGTCTGGCTATGCTTTACTTTTTATTTATTTTAGCTTAAATTAGGGCAATGTTCTAAATGCTTCATGCCTAAATTAGCTTTTTCTGAAGTGAAGCAAATTAAATTTTTAATAGGTTTGATAATTTGAACATCCCCTTAATAAAAACTACAAAAAATATTTGGAAAAAAAATCACACCATCAGGTTTAAGCTTTATGTTTACTTTTGTGTGTTTTGCCTGAGGTTAGAAAACCATACTTGGTACTTCGGGGCTCTTTTGGTTTTCTGCTTCTGTAATTGTCCTTTTTACTTTAAAAAAAAAAAAAAAAATATATATATATATATATATATATATATATTATTTACTTATTGAGAGAAAGGGGGGGAGGGAGGGAGGGAGGGAAAGAATGGGAGTGCCAGGGCCTCCAGCCAGAGCAACCGAACTCTAAATGCATGCGCCCCCTTGTCCATTTGGCTTACATGGGACCTGGGGAACCGAACCGGTGTCCTTTGGCTTTCCTTGCAAATGCTTTAACCACTAAGCCATCTTCTCCAGCCCTCCTTTTTACTTTTGATGGGGTGATAGGTGACTTCTTAAGGGTTGTTTCTCAGGTGCCCCCTTCTTTCATCTCCCATTTTCCTTTGTGATAAGAAAAACAGAAAAATAGAAAAACCAAACAATCACAGAATGAAACTTTCAGCACCCATCCTATCTTTTAGGTTCATTTCCAGTTGCTTTCCAAGGTCCTCAGTGTCAGTGAGCATTCTTTCTTCCTGCCACAGCCCCTCAGTGCATTGGGATCTCATGTCCTTAGCCAGACAGTATTGACTGGCAGTTTGTCATTTGTCCCATTCTCCTATCCTGCCTTCATTCAACTGTCCACCTTCCTTTCTCTCTTTCCCCTCCTCTTCCCTGTATCATGCAGGAGGGGCTCCCCCAGCTGACCAGACCTTGGTCATCAAGACCTTCCGCTTCCTGTCACAGAAACTTTTTATCTCCGTCTCGGTTCTCTCCAGCCTGGGCATTGTCCTTGCTGTTGTCTGCCTGTCCTTTAATATCTACAACTCCCATGTCCGGTAAGTTTCTCCTCTGACCAGATCTTTGTCTTGGCTGCCTCTCTGAGGTACTGATCATGTTTTATTTATTTTTGGTTTTTCGAAGTAGGGTCTTACTTTAGTCCAGGCAGACCTGGAATTCACTAGGTAGTCTCAGGGTGGCCTTGAACTCATGGTGATCCTCCAACTTCTGCCTCCCAAGTGCTGGGATTAAAGGTGTGTGCCACTACGCCTGCTGTATTTTTTATTGGCTGTTTGAGGTAGGGTCTTACTGTTGCCTAGGCTGACCTGAAATTCACTATGTAGCCTCAGGCTGGCCTTACTCAGAGTCTTAGGTTTTAAATAGGGTATTCCAGTGGGGCCCTATGCAGAGTAAGCTCTCTGTAGTGCCATCCCCAGCCTTATGGTTGAGCCATGCTGCCTGAAAGGCTCTGCTGCCTGCTCCAAACTTGTCTCCTTTAGTCTGTGGCTCTGAAGGTGGTGGGGTCAGACTGTTGCATGGCATTAGGAGAGTTGAGCTTTCCTGGAGGAAAGGAGTAATTATAATTTTCTCCCTCTCCCACTCTCTCTACCTTTGCCCTAGTTATATCCAGAACTCCCAGCCCAACCTGAACAATCTGACTGCTGTGGGCTGTTCATTGGCATTGGCTGCTGTCTTCCCCCTTGGCCTGGATGGTTACCACATCGGAATCGGCCAGTTCCCTTTTGTCTGCCAGGTGAGGAGGTCGTCGGCTTAGACCTTGCAGAATGAGGCTCTTCCAGCCCTCTCAGGAGCACCTTCCCTGCCTCTGTTTCTCTTATATTCCTCATAGACCCCTGTCTTTGTCCCTTTCTGGTCTCCAGACCTTTTCTATTCTGTAGTTCATTTGCCAACCCCAAGGTTGCCATGGCATGCCTTGCAGAAAAAAGGAAGGAGGTACTGAAGACAAAGGAAGGGGGTCTGCACAAAGAACCCCTGAACAATGGTGGCTTGTCTGTGGTGTAGGGGCTGAGAAATAGCTGCAGGCTTTCTGTGGGAGCTTTGGTTAGGGTTAGGAGAGATAAAGGCAGAAGGTAAGAGACAGCTGGGGGAAGGGACACCATCACACAAAGAGGAGAGCTTCTGGGACTTATGGTGCATGGAAGTTTCTGAGACTGTAGGGAAAGGCTGACTTCAAGGTTATATTTGAATGTTTCTTTATTACACCCACTATTCCCCAGATTCTGCCCACTGTTGCTCTTTCCTCTGCCATGTTCTTGTTCTGATCATGCATTGCACACACACATTTGCACATATATGCACATGCGTTCTGTTCCAGTGAGATTTACGTGCTGAAGGAGAGGCATGCAGCTCACTGCAGGGTGAGGGTGTCAGAATACATCTATACAAAGTGTTTGGGCGCAGAGAAAGGAAGTAGTTTTTAGGCTGTGTTTGGATGGTCCTCAGAAGGAGGTGGTGTATGCACATTGAAGGATGAATAAGACCCATTAGCTAGAGAATAGAGGAAGGTTCTCCCAAGACAGTGGGAGCACATGTGGCTAACAAAGGCATGAAAGAGTGGGTGAGTATTTCAGCTTGGCTGGGGAACCCAGTTGGCAGTGCCTGAGAGATAAGCTGGAATGGGTAGATGTACCATGTCTTGTCACATTTGGAGGTGTGCAGGTGGTAACCTGTAGGCACTGGGCATGATCAAGAGGATTTAGCAAGATTACCTTGATGGTCAAAGAGGGGAGGGAAGAATGGGTGACTTCAGAGCTTCCATCCTCCCTTGCTCATCTGTTCTTTTTTTTTTTTTAAACATATTTTATTTATTTATTTGAGAAGGGGGAGTGAGGGAGGGAGAGGACGGGTGCATCAGTGGCTGTAGCCACTGGATACAGAATCCAGATGCATACCACCACCTTGTGCATCTGGCTTTACATGGGTCCTGGGGAATTGAGCCTGGGTCCCTCAGCTTTGCAGGCAAATGCCTTAACCACTAAGCCATATCTCCAGACCTTGTTCATCTGTTCTGCCTCTGTTTTCATCTGCTCCCTGCTCACACTACCTCCTATGGCCCTACTCATCCTGGCCTCAGCCCCACGTGCTCCTCTGCTCTCTCTTCCCTTCTAGGCCCGTCTCTGGCTCTTGGGCCTGGGCTTTAGTCTGGGCTATGGCTCTATGTTCACCAAGATCTGGTGGGTTCACACAGTCTTCACAAAGAAGGAGGAGAAGAAAGAGTGGAGGAAGGTGAGCTGTTTCCCTAGGTCCCAGCTTCTGCTCCTTGGCTCCTGGCATTCCTCCTGACCTGACTTTGTTGGATATCTACTCAGACCTTAGAGCCCTGGAAGCTATATGCCACAGTGGGCCTGCTAGTGGGCATGGACATCCTTACTCTCGCCATCTGGCAGATTGTGGACCCTTTGCATCGGACTATTGAGGTATCACCAAGAGGCAGAGCTGGAGTGAGGAGGCCGGGCGGGCTCTCTGCCCATGGTGTGCTCGTGGCTGTTTGTAGTCTTGCAGTGAGAGACAGAGGAGAGGGGAGTGTTTTCTGGCCTTCTGCAAAAAAACTTACTTCACTGATAATTTTGTCCATGTATATAAGATATTTTGGTCATATTCACCCCCCAGTACCTTCTTGTTTCACTTCTGTTGATCCCCTTTCCATATTCTCACTTTTACTGTGATTATTTGTGTGTGCATGAAAGAGAGAAAGAGAGAGAAAGTGTGTCCCTTTCAGTTTCATTAGGGTTGCTTGCATGACCATGGGTGGTCATGCAACTTACCAGTGGCTTCACCACTGGAGAAAATGTCTCCCCTTCCCCAGCAACCATTAATTGCAATATCTCTATTAGAAGTTCTGTCTTTTCCCAATGGAGCTTCAACCAAGGGTTCTGAATTCATCTAAGAAAGGAAATGGTGGGAATCAAGGAGGATGTGTACTCTTTAGGCACCAGGGAAAATGGGGAACAAGTGCTTCTAGCATGCTTAGAAGAATATTCCTAGGCCTGGAATAAGATTGGCATCAGTACTGAGGGTATCAGGAAAAAAGTGGCAGGGCTCCTGGTTAAGAGGGCAGAGCTACAGAGGACTGTAGAAGTGTACAGTCCTCTCTTTTGTCCATTTTCTCTTTCAGACTTTTGCCAAAGAGGAACCAAAAGAAGACATAGATGTCTCCATTCTGCCCCAGCTGGAGCACTGCAGCTCGAAGAAGATGAACACTTGGCTTGGTGTGTGTGATGTGGGTGAGAGGAGGGGAGTAACAGATAGAAGCAGGAGAGGTGGCCGATGGCAGTGTGTTTGAGGGGAGAAGGATCTTTCAGGTAGAAAATAGTTCAATGCAGTTTGAATGTGTCTCTTTGTTGTTGCAGTACACTTTTATAAGGATAGAGGAGCTTTTGCCTTTTGGTGTGAATGGGGTGTTCAGCAGAGGGACTGGTGGGAATGACCCACACTATCTGTCTGGTTAGCACTCTAGAGTTAGAGGTCATTTGATGTAAGGTCATGAGTTTAAGCTACCTTCAGCCTGATGAACATTTCTCTGATCTACATGATACGTGATCTACACCCTCAGCCTGGAAATCCGTGTTCCCACCTGGAGCGGGAAGGGTGAGACACTGTATGTGGCCTCTATTGGACTATTTCCAGTTGCCCCAGGGAGGGTGTGTTAGGTCCAAGGGGCTGTAATGGAGAAGAGGGATTTGTTTTCACTGAGGAGCTACAAAAAGCAATTGTGAGAAAAGGGCAAGGAGGACAAAGGTTGAATGAGGAGCAGGAAAGTCCTTATTGCCTCACTGACCCTTTCTTGTCATTCTAGGCATTTTCTATGGTTACAAGGGACTACTGTTGCTTCTGGGAATTTTTCTTGCTTATGAGACCAAGAGTGTATCCACTGAGAAGATCAATGACCACAGAGCTGTGGGCATGGCCATCTACAATGTTGCAGTAAGTTCCTTGGACATTGGCATTGGTTCTGTAGGCGGACTATGGTACCCCAAAGTGTTGGAATAGGAGAATCAGGGGTCAATTTGTTAATGTCTGATTTATAGTTATTCTGTGACTTCATAGGGAGATATCTGTTCACCCCTCATAGAATACCATGACAGACCAGAGAAATAATTCCACCCAAATATAGCTTACTTGACCAATGAGTTTACTGGGGTTACTGACTTAGGGGTTTCTACATCATCTAAAAGTCCATCCCAGGGCTGGGGAGATGACTTTGTGGTTAAAGGTGCTTGCTTGCAAAGCCTGCCATCCTGGGTTCAATTCTCCATGTAAAACCATATGCATAAAGTGGCACATGCATATGGAGTTTGTCTGCAGTTGTGTGAAGCCCTGGCATACCCTTTCTCTCTTTGAATAATTTTATTTTTTCACTTGCAAGCAGAGATAATACAGAGTGTGAGAGAAAGACAGAGAGAATGGACACATCTGGGCCTTTACCTACTGCAAACCAACTCCAGATATATGTGCCACTTTGTGCATATGGCTTATGTGGGTACTGGGCACTGGAACCCAGGTCGTTAGGCTTTGCAGGCAAGTACCTTAAGCACCTTAAGAACTGAGAAATCTTTCCAGCCCTCTATTTTTTTTTTTAATGTAAGGTCTCACTCTAGCGCAGGCTGACCTGGAATTCACTATGTAGTTTCAGGGTGGCCATGAACTCACGGTGATCCTCCTACCTCTGCCTCCCAAGTGCTGGGATTAAAGCCGTGCACCACCATGCTCTGCAGCCCTCTATTTTTTATATATTTATTTGCAAACAGAGAGAATGGGTATACTAGGGCCTCTGACTGCTGCAGATGAACTCCAGATGCATGCACTGCCTTGTTCATCTGGCTTTATATGGCACTGGGTAATTGAACCTGGAACATTAGGCTCTGCAGGCAAGCACCTTAACTGCTGAGCCATCTTTCTAGTCTCTCCCCTTTTTTCGAGATAGGGTCTCACTCTGGCTCAGGCTGACCTGGAATTCACCATGTAATGTCAGGGTGGCCTCGAACTCACAGCAATCCTCCTACCTCTGCCTCCCAAGTGCTGGGATTAAAGGTGTGCACCAGCATGCCTGGCTTTTTTTGTATTTTTGAGGTAAGGTCTCACTGTAGCGCAAGCTGACCTCGAACTCACTATGTAGTCTGAAGGTGGCCTCGAACTCACTATGTAGTCTGAAGGTGGCCTCGAACTCATGGCAATCCTCCTACCTTAGCCTCCTGAGTGCTGGGATTAAAGGTGTGCACCACCATACCGGCCTTTTTTTTTGAGGTAGGGCCTTACTCTAGCCCAGGCTGACCTGGAATTCACTATGGAGTCTCAGGCTTATCTTGAACTCTCAGCAACACTCCCACCTTTGCCTCCCTGAGTGCTAGGATTAAAGGCGTGCGCCCTCACACCCTGCTTTTTTTTTTTTTTTAAGGTGGGGTCTTGCTCTAGCCCAGGTTGACCAGGAATTCACTCAGTAGTCTTAGGCTGGCCTTGAACTCACAGCAGTCCTCCTACCTCTGCCTCCTGAGTGCTGGGATTAAAGTCATGTGCTGCCATGCCCAGTGTTCTCTCTCTCTCTTTTGAAAATAAATAAAGTTAAAAGCTCACCCCAGCATGGGCAATGACCCATGAAAGCTGCATGCCTGGATCTCCATGAACAGCTGGCGGGCAGCGCCACAGGAGAGTCTACTATTCCCCAGCAATTAGCTACTGCTTACAACTCTGAGGAGGGGGCTTGTGAGTTATAACTGTCCTGAGTTTAGCCTGCCTCCTCCTTCCTAGACTTAATGCTTCAATTTGGAGGAAATAGCTGCATAAAAGTTTAGGAAGCTAACTGTCTTAGGTCATGAATTTTCTTGAAGTCGGTAGTAGTCCTCAGGAAGCAAGTGGATTTGTTACATTGCTTGTCCATGGTTGAGGGATGGAATCTGGATGGTGGTCACAAGCCCTGCACCCACCTGAGCAGCGGCCCTGAGTCTCCCCAACACTCTGTCTCCCCAGGTCCTGTGTCTCATCACTGCCCCTGTCACCATGATTCTCTCCAGCCAGCAGGATGCGGCCTTTGCCTTTGCCTCTCTTGCTATCGTGTTCTCCTCCTACATTACTCTGGTTGTGCTTTTTGTGCCCAAGGTGAGGCCTAGCTCTCCTCCAGCCCTCTTTTCCCAAAACTGTTCCTAGCCCTTCCCTACATCCTTATCTCCCTAGTTCACTTGTTTTGGCCTATCTTTCCCTACTCCATCCCACCATCTTTACCACGGACCCGGTCCCTGCTTGGACACTCCATGCCCAAACGTTTGTTCCCAGATGCGCAGGCTGATCACCCGAGGGGAGTGGCAGTCTGAGGCACAGGACACCATGAAGACAGGATCATCCACCAACAACAATGAGGAAGAGAAGTCCCGGCTATTGGAAAAGGAGAACCGTGAGCTAGAAAAGATCATTGCTGAGGTATGAGGGTGAGGGCGCGATGTGCTGAGGGCAAGAGTTCAGGAGGCCCAGGCCTTATGGAGGACTATCGGAAGTCAAGCCAAGACTATAAAACCTGGAAGGGCATGACATGAGTGAAGGGAGCAGGACAGGGAAGGGGTAAAGGCTGAGCAAGATTCCGTCCTAGCTGAAATCTAAAATCCACCCTGAGGAGCTGGCAGAGGCTCTGAGTGGGAATGGTAGATTCCACCCTCCTGAGGAAAGGGGGCAGCCACGGGCCAGGCAGTAGTCACGCCTGTAGCAGCAATAATTATAGCCGCTGGGTTTGGCACGTACCTACTGCAGGGGGTGTCTGGGTAGCTGCCCATGTGTTCACTGTGCCCTAGGCTGTAATTAGGGGCCTGTGCAATTCCAGAGAGGAGGGTGTTCCAACTGGGTTGATGTCAATCTCGTGGCCTATTGGATGGAATCTGTGTGCACTGATTCTTCTCTCCATTTTCTCCTTTTGTTTTTAATTTTTCTCTATTCCCCTGATCTCTCTCCTCTTGGTACTCTTACGTTTTGTGGCTGTTGTTGTTCTTTTCGTGATTTCTTTCCTCTCAACTTACCTTATACCCTCCGTGTCCTACCATTCTTCACTTTCCTTCTTCCCACTCCCACGGCCTCCCTTTCTCTATCCCAATTGTGTTTCTTCCTCAGAAAGAGGAGCGTGTCTCAGAACTGCGCCACCAGCTCCAGTCCCGGCAGCAGCTCCGCTCCAGACGCCACCCCCCAACACCTCCAGATCCCTCTGGGGGCCTTCCCAGGGGACCTTCTGAACCCCCTGACCGGCTTAGCTGTGATGGGAGTCGAGTCCATTTGCTTTATAAGTGAAGGACTGTCAGGTCGAGGCACTAGGGGAGGGAGGAAAGGGTATTGGGAAAGGGTGGGGAACTGGGAGGAAGCAGGGGATCCCTATCTCCCCTGGGAAGAACATGCGGTCCAGTCCCACCTCTTGTAAATACATGTCCCTCTGTGAGTCCTGGAGTTGTAGGGGTCTCTAATACTCTGGGAAGTAGACTGTTTTTTCTCATTCATATAATTTTATATCACTGCTTCATAGTTTAGTTTGTACCTTGCTTGATGCTGCTCACTCATAACTCCTCAGCAGCTCACTACATCTTTCTCCACACTGTGCCTGTTACCATGCCAACGCTTACAGCTTCCATCTGTAGGTGTCATCCCACACATGTTCTTTCCACTTGAGCATGGGCCTCTCAGTTTCTCACCATCAGAATCTCCCTACATCCTACTTGCCCTTCTATACATCCCCATGTTTTTGCTTTTTCTAGGGATTAATTTTTCTCACCAGGACTCATACTTCCCAGCACATGTTCATCCTCCCCTGTCCTGTGCCAGTCAGCTGTGGTCCTGGGCTTGCCTGATTTTCCTGTGTGTTTTTTCAAGAAGTCACTTTGCTCCCTTAATACCTCATATCCATAACTGTGTATGCCCTCAAGACCATGGGTATTCCCTGCAGTGTGATTGGGTACGCATGCGTGGTTTGTCTATCATGTTGGGCCATGACTTTCCCACTTAGACCTATCCATGTCTGTTTTCTGTGCATACCTCCATGAACATTGTGCACACTCTTCCTTTTGCACTTTCAGTTCAGAGTGTGTGTGTGTGTATTTGTATTTGTTTTTGAGACTGGATCTTTCTATGTAACCCTGAGTGGTCTTGAAGTCATAGCAGTCTTGACTGCCTCAGCCTCCGAATTATAATTGTGTGCCTGATTTAGATCATTGTATTTTTTCAACAGTCATGTGTACCTACCCTGCACATTGTTAAACATTTTCACCCAGTTCATGTTTGCTGGGCCATCACGTTCTCTCCTCAGCATGCACAATTTCTGCTCAAGCATTTTCCTCTCTCCTGTGCACTCATATACCAACCTCAATCTGCACTCACAATCGTCTTTTCCCAAGACGACTTTCTTTCTTTTCATTTCACTTGTATCTTTCTGTTTTTTTTTTTGGTGGGGGGGTGGTGGTGGGAACTAATGGAAAGTAAATGAGAGCCGATTTTAGGCTGCTTCCAGTGGACAATGGGCAAGAATACTGGCCAAAGGAATGCATCTCTGGCTGTTGGAATGGACAGATTGGACTGATGGGGCAGGAGACAGCATCCCTTTCACACTGCCGTGTCTCTGGGGGAAGGATTTCCCCTAATCTCAATAAATAAACTGTGTAACTCAGTACCTCACCCTTTACTGTCAACATAGTGGGCTCCAGGCCAGGGAGGGAGACCCAGGGCTCCATGTTAATGGATGAGCTTTGAAGAGGAGAAGTATTTTATTTTTCCATGAAGGGCTCAGCAGGACAAAGCAGGATTAGTATTATTATTTGTAGTGGTGGTGCATGCCTATAATTCCAGCATTTGGGAGGCTGAGTTAAGTGTATCTCTGAGTTTGATACTACATAGTGAAGCCCAAGTCAGCTTGGCTAGAGTCAGACTCTACCTTGAAAAATAAAAGCAAACCAACAAAAAGTGTAGACTCGGACTTCCAGCATGTCAGGCACATGGAAAATTATTTCCTTTTTTTGTGAAGATGAGAATAATGATAAGCACACAGTTCTCCATAGGGTGGATGCAAGGGCAGGTTACTCTGGTGCCTAGCTCTTGCTTGGTCCATGGTGTCTGCTGGGCATTAGCCTCTGTCACTGCTGCCTTCTGGATTCCCTGACAGAGGTAGGTGCATACTGGGATCCTGGAGCAGATGACTGAGCAGATAGGAGGACTCTCATTCCTCAGGAAAAACAAAGAGCAATAAGAGAATGGCAGCTTCCAGGTATTGAATGAGGTCCAAACTGAAAAATCTTTGTCTATAGTACTGTTCTGGGCAGCTTGGGAAAACCTTTTTTTTTTTCCCCCCCTGAGGTAGGGTCTCACTGTAGCTCAGGCTGACCTCAAACTCACAGTGATCCTCCTATCTCTACCTCCCATGTAGTGCTAGGATTAAAGGTGTATGCCACCATGCCCAGCTTGGGAAGAAGTTGATCAAGATGAAAGTTTGAAAGTCCAGGAGGGGGGAAAAAGCCGTGGGATTTTATATCTTTGTGTCCTTTTGAAGATGTGCAGTTTTCAAGCTCAGTTTTCCAACACCTTTACACTGGTCACTGGTTATTTTTTATTTTTTTGACAAAACTTTCAGGGGATGGATGGGACCTGTCATTTCTTTCTTATAGGTTAAATCTCAGGCTGGCATTTGAAAACATTGCACTGTGATTATCCACCTTGGAACAATTGGACTTAATTTGAGTTTCCCTTCTATCCTGGGTGGAATGTTCTCAGGGGAAGGTGAAGAGGCCTGTGGAGTTGAGAAGCCTGCAGTGTTGAAAATGAACAGTTGGCTTCAGAAATAGCAACTGGAACTTCATACCAGCCCTGGCTAGACCCAAATAACCCCTCAAATCTGCATTATGCTTAGGTGGTATGTCGATAGTAAATAAAGGGTCAGAAATGCTATGGCCAAGGGTGAGGCAGACTGATAGAATACAAAAGCCTCGTCAAGTGATTGGGCAGACAGAAATACCTGCTGCAAAGGGCAGGAGGGAGTGGATTGCTCCTTGGCAGCTCAGGAAGCAGCTGTTCCTCTGCGTGGTGGAGCACACTGCATTTCCTGCCCTGGCTCAGGTGGATTCTGTAGGCTTCAGGTCCTGTCAGGTCTCTGTTGCAGTGACAAGTGTTTCTTGAGCACTCTGCTATTGTGACTGTTGTTACCTTTGTACTCCATCAACAGGACTCTTGCTTGAGACCGATTCTCTCATTCTATAGCTCAGGTTTGCCTCCAGCTCACTGTTAGAGGCTGGCGTTGAATTTATGGCAATTCAGCTTCATTCTCCCAAGTGCTGTGACTTGCAGTCATGAGCCACCACATCTAGCTCCTTCAGCAAATGTGGATTTAACAAGTTGTTGTGGCAAGTATGCATCTAGTCACGGGGACAGAGCAGTGAGTGATGTGGCTTTCGTGTGACAAACCTTAAAGGTGGGATGATGTACAAGAAGCAGGTAGGAAAAGAGTGAGACGGCTTGAGAGCATGTCCTGGGGTACTGGTACTGCAGACAGCCTTAGGGGGTGTGGGTGGTGCGCTTATTTCTGACAAGGAGACTGGAGCTAGGGGAACAAGATGGGTCCTGTCTGTTACTGCCAGTCAGGATAGAGCCAGCATCCAAACGGTGCATCAGTGACTGCCATGTAACCATGTACTCTACAACAGCTAAGTCAGAGCAGCTGTTTCTTGGTGGGTCAGGAATTAAGACAGGCTACGGTGGTGGGAGTTCCCCGACTCCACAAGAGCAAGGAGGTTTGAGGCCAGGGCGGGATTGACAGGTCAGGGCCTCATTATAAAGGTGGTGGCGGTCCAGCTGGCTTCCCAGCTGAGTGTGGGCTGAAGCTCCTACACCCTATGTGGCATTTTCTTGTAGTCTATGTGGTAACCTTCCTGATGTGGTAACTAGATTCAAAGGTGTCTTGAGAGAAATGGAGAGAGACAGATACAGATGATTTTTCCAGCAAAACCTTGGTAGTCATGTAGCATAATTGTCAGCCTAGAAAAAGCAAATGTGAAATGGGACAAATGTATTGTCACAGATTTATCTAGGTGGCCTACTCCAAGGCCAGTTCACTACTGATTTAGGATTTGGGGGCTTAGGAGGGATCCCCCAAGTTTATGATCCCCAATTTTGGGTCCTGTTCTATTTTAAAAAATTGATAAAAATGTATTCAAGAAGGATACATTATGAATTATTAAGTTTATTTAGGGAGAAATCACAAATTGTGGGGTTTATTTAAGGGATATTGGGAACTAGGAAGAAGACTAGAGCAGAGGTATAAGCATATGGAAAGTGGGAAACACACACTCAGGTGGAAAACTGCATAGTTCATAAAGTTTATTTAATAGAAATGGAGGTCCCCCCCCCACCCCCGAGGTAGGGTCTCGCTCTAGCCCAGGCCAATTTGGAGCACAACAGTAAACATGAATGCACATCCAAACCCTGTAACTCAAACTGCTTCTGAACCTTTTCTTTTTCTTTTTCTTTTGGTTTTTCAAGGTAAGGTCTCGCTCTAGCTCAGGCTGACCTGGAATTCACTATGTAGTCTCAGGGTGGCCTGGATCTCATGGCAATCCTTCTACCTCTGTCTCCTGAGTGATGGGATTGAAGGCGTTGTGCCACCATGCCTGGCGGAATTGAGGTTCTTAAGGACAGACTGAAGTAGAGCCACAAATATGTGGAAGATAGAACTTAGGTGTATATGTAGAGAGATTTATAAGAAATACATAGCATCTGCCTTGTGCTTCTTCATGGAAGGAAATTAAGAAGGCAAAGAGTGGGAGCTTAAGGAAGAATAACAGAAGGAAAATAGCAAAGCAGAAATCAAGACATTCAGACGAGAAATGGATAGCAGAGTTGTACCCATGGTCACCTCAGCTTAGAGAAGTTACGTAGGTAGCAGGCCTGCAGTTGGCAAAGGCCTCCACGTGGAAGAGCTGCAGTGTAAGGAGTATGTACGAGTGGTATATTTAGAGACCGGAGGAAAATCATGCATGTATCAAAGTGAAAAGTTTACCCCAAACTATAACACAGACACATAAAAGTTTTAGACCAAGAAATAGTATTATACTACCCCTTGCACCCAGCCAAGCTGGGTGGGAGGAAAGGCCAGATTCACCCGTATTCCTGTGACCATAGCAAGGAGAGACAGGTAGAGAGGGACAGGAAGAAGACTGTCGTCTTTACAGTATGAAAATAATGTATTTCGTCAGATTTAGCTAAGGGGAAGACCTGATTGGTTTGTAGATTTGGAGGGCCGATCTCAGAGCCAGGTAGGATGCTAGATTGTGGGTAGCCGGGGGCGCTGTAGCTGGTTGTGGATGAGTCTGTCAGACACAAACTCCATTCCTGCCAAGAGTACCATTTGTGTCAAGGAGGGTTGGCATGTTGGGTGGCACACCCTGGTTCTCTCTGGGCCTCAATCATTTTTTAAATTTTATTTTTATTTATTTATTTGAAAGTGACAGAGAAAGAGGCAGAGAGAGAGAGAGAGAGAGAATTGGTGTGCCAGGGCCTCCAGCCACTGCAAATGAACTCCAGCCGTGTGCGCCCCTTGTACATCTGTCTAATGTGGGTCCTGGGGAGTCGCACCTCGAACTGGGGTCCTTAGGCTTCACAGGCAAGCGCTTAACCACTAAGCCATCTCTTCAGCTCAGGGCCTCAATTTTTTTTTTTTAAATTTGAGAGCGACAGACAGGGGGAGAGAGAGAATGGGCGCGCCAGGGCTTCCAGCCTCTGCAAACGAATTCCAGACGCGTGCGCCCCCTTGTGCATCTGGCTAACGTGGGACCTGGGGAACCAAGCCTCGAACCAGGGTCCTTAGGCTTCACAGGCAAGCACTTAATCGCTAAGCCATCTCTCCAGCCCAGGGCCGGGCCTCAATTTTTAACTGAAACTGCCTAGGAAGAAGCTAGCTTTTTTAAAAAATTTCTCATTCACTACCTCATCATCCCACTTATTTTTCTCTCTTTGATTACTCCCCACCTCCAGTCTTCTTTTCTTTTGAGACGGTTTCACACTGCAGCTCCTAACTCTCAGTAATCCTCCTTCCTGTGCCTCCTGAATGCTGGGATTATATGTGTGAAACCACATTCAACATGATTAGCCCAGTCTTGTCTGCTTGGCATTCAGCCTCTTACCAGGTCCTTTATTCCTTGAGGAGAGTCCATACCTGCCTTTTCTACTTGTGTCATTGAAGATGGCTCTGCCATTCATAGCTACCATCATAGTACTTTTAGACTACCCTGGACAGGAATATTGCTTTATTCACTCAGGTTGTTGGAGCAAGAGATTCTTTTTTTTTTTTTAAGTATTTTATTTATTTATTTATTTATTATTTCTTTTTCTCAATTTCTATTAACATTTTCCATGATTATAAAAAATATCCCATGGTAATACCCTCCCTGTCCCCCACCTTCCCCTTTGAAATTCCATTCTCCATCATATCCCCTCCCCATCTCAATCAGTCTCTCTTTTATTTTGAGGTCATGATCTTTTCCTCCTCTTATGATGGTCTTGTGTAGGTAGTGTCAGGCACTATGAGGTCATGGATATCTAGGCCATTTTATGTCTGGAGGGAGCACGTTGTAAGGAGTCCTACCCTTCCTTTGGCTCTTAAATTCTTCCCGCCACCTCTTCCGCATTAGACCCTGGCCCTTAGAAGGTGTGATGGAGATGTTACTCAGTACTCCAGTCACTTCTTTCCAGCACTATGATACCTTCTGAGTCATCCCAAGGTCACTGCCATCTGAAAAGAGAAGATTCTGTACCCAAAGTGAGAGTAGCATTAATATAAGAGTATAAATATTAAGAGAAGTGCTTACTGGGCAGTTTGATAAGCATAGTATATACATTTTTCCAGACATCAGCAGATGTTATACCCCTAGGGCTCATGACTACCCTGTTTTACGTTTTCAGTATCAGGTATGTGTTTTGGAGCGGGCCTCCAGTCCAATTGGAGGGCAGTTGGTTTCCACCATGACAGATGTGCAACTATTGCACCTGTTGGCTCATTTCTCCTGGCTGGGCAATTATAAGGCTTGCAGTGTCCATTCTTGAGTATCTTCACTGGTGGTATTTCTCCCATTGAACTGTGTGTAGCAGGAGATTTTTTTTTTTACCTAAGGGCAATTGTAAAATGGATTTCATGTCTCATGACAGCTATTCCTCAGACAGGTCATGTTGAAAACTGTCACATGACATTCACTTTTGTGGTCCTCTAAAGCCAAAATGGGAGACTAGAGTCTCATAGAAGGTGCACCTCAGCACATGTCAGCTTCAGGGGAACGCAGGTGTGAGCCTAGACAGCCTTTGTGGTACAGAAAAACAGAAACAGGTGTGTATGGAAGCAACACTCATGAACCACGCATGTACATCGACAGGAGTAGAGGTCGAAGCGAGAAAAGTTTTTCCACCACCTGTCTTAGGTTCTACATCTGAGCTCCTTCCTGTAAGTGAAGTAACAGATTAACCAAGAACAAATGGAAGTTTACTAGTGCACTTTGTGTGTGGGTGTGAGTACCTAGTGAACTCAGGAACCGGGTCTTCTATACCGCTGTATGAAAGAGAAGGATCTTTATGTTTTTGGGTAGAGGGGAGGAGGTGACCACTGGAATTATGCTAAATACTTGTCTGCAAACTTTGTTATGGAGATAACATAAGTGTGATTTCCTCTTTACTGAAACTTCTTTTACAAATGTAAATACCTGTTTAAAAGGAAAACTTGTACCTGTTGGAGAGCATTTCCTGGTGAGTTTTTCCTAGTACCCTTTAGCTCAAGGTGATCCATAAGTAGTGATTAATTCTGCACTGTAGGGGACTGTCGCTCAGTTGTATTCCTGATTCAGAGAGCTCATCAGAAGTGGATTTGTGAGGCCAGGTGTGGTGGTGCGCTACTTTAATCCCAGCAGAGGCATAGGTAGGTGGATCAATGTGAGTTCCAGAACAGCCTGGGATTACAGACTTAAGTTCCAGATCAGTGAGTCCCTACCTCTGGGAAATAAAACAAAGACAGTGAAGTTGTGACTAGATATATTAGACAGCTATGGCTCCAAAGTTCTGATTGATGTCCCTTTCTTTGTTACAGTTGGTAGATGGGGGCTCTCACATGACTAAATTTTGCAGGCTAGAGATATTTATAAAGGAATTCCTTAACTGTATCCCATTCAGAGCTTTTTAAAAAAATTTTTTTAAATATTTTTTTAAATTAATTTGAGAGCGACAGACACAGAGAGAAAGACAGATAGAGGGAGAGAGAAGAATGGGTGCGCCAGGGTTTACAGCCTCTGCAAACGAACTCCAGACGCATGTGCCCCCTTGTGCATCTGGCTAACGTGGGACCTGGGGAACCGAGCCTCGAACTGGGGTTCTTAGGCTTCACAGGCAAGCGCTTAACCGCTAAGCCATCTCTCCAGCCCTAAAAAAAATTTTTTTTAAACAATTACTACTTTTTTTTTTTAATCAGAGAGAGAATTGGCACACCAGGGCCTCTAGCCACTGTAATTAAACTCCAGACACATGTACCATCTTGTGCATGTGAAAAGGCACACATGATGAAGGTGGGGTGGGGCCTGTAATAAGAGCCCTAGGAAGGCCTAGGTACAAATGCTGCTCTTAGAGTGGAGGGGCTGGTCTGGTACCCCACTCACCACCATACTTGAGTTTCAACGTGAACCCAGCAGAGAGTGACAGGATGTCCCAAGGGTGTAGCCATAGACTGGCTGGGCATGAGGCAGAATTGCAGAGGATCCTGGGGTCTCTGCAGGGTTATCTGTCATGGGTCACAGCAGTAGGTAGAGATGGCATCATTTCTGCTGCTGTACTTTCTTCAGGGAGCTGAGGACCTGAAGAAACTGGGTGGAACATTCTGTTCCAGGCCCCCAGACCCTGTGTGGAGGTGACAAGCTCCATTTGAGCCAGGAGGGGGTGGGGAGCTTCCAAAGCTGTTCTTGTCCTTCCTCGGCTCTGCCTTATAGCTGATGAGTGCTGTGGGAGCCTTTGGGTTTGTGACATCACAGCAGACGGGAAGGAGGTGGGTGTTAGGTTAAGAGGAGGGCCACAACCCATCGTAGCCCAGCTTTGTTATAAAGGTTCAGGCTCGTTTCCTTGCTGCGAACTGTCTCACAGGCTAAACACTTCAAAACACCCAAAGAAGCCCCGGCTGTACATAGTGAGCAGCAGGTGTCTTGCTGCAGTCACCATGATCACAATCTTCAGGTCTTTCCGCAGTGCAGCAGTTGGGTGGGGCCAGCAGGCACCCTTATCTGGAGCTGTACTTTGTGCAAAGCCAGGTTGAAAGACCTTGCAGGGGCTCAGATCTCATTCTTTCAGCCAAGTCTTGTGAACCTAGACTGGGTTGGGATGTGGCTCAGTGGTAAAGTTATTATCCTGGGTTTGATCCCCAGAACTTTGGGAGTGGTGGTTCATGCAAATAATCCCAACACTTCTGAGGTAGAGGCAGGAGGATCAGAAGTTCAAGGTCATCCCCTGCTACACAGTGAATTGAGAGCCAAATTGGGTTACATGAGACTCAGTCTGAAAACCTCCCAAAAAGATGTAGATTAAAAAGAATTAACAAAAAAGACATATCTATGAAATAGCCATCCTTTACCAAGTAGCTTCTGTTTCCTTACTGGGCCTCAAGAAAGCCCTGCTCCCTTCCATCCTTTTCCCTTCCACATGGTATTTCAAATTCTAAAGAGGAAAATTGTGATTTTTCCTCTTGATAAGATCAAATTAGTGTGCTACTAGGGAAATTAGAAGTGGGTCCAAAGCAATTATGGGAGATAGGGTTCTTCCTCATAGATCTGTAAATCTGCTCGTGTCTGGCTCAGACATTTGAAAGATGGTGCTTGAACCCTGTCTTAGTTTTTGCTTCTGATGAAGCCTATATGCTTTATGATGTTACAAGGATTAAATGTGTCAATATGTGTGAGTTACTTTAAACACTACCTGGAATATAATTCCTAGGTGGATTTTTATTTTTAAGATTAAGGCACTTTTGGGGGGTGGATTTCGAGGTAGGGCTTCACTGTAGTATAGGCTGACCTAGGATTCACTATGTAGTCTCAGGATGGCCTCCAACTCAGTGATCCTCCTACTTCTGAGTGCTGGGATTAAAGGTGTGTGCCCCACACTGGGGCTAAGATTGAGACCCTTTTTTTTTTGAGGAAGGGTCTCACTATAGTCCAGGCTGACCTGGAATTCACTGTGGAGTCTCAGGGTGGCCTTGAACTCACAGCAATCCTCCTACCTCTGCCTCCTGAGTGCTGGAATTAAAGGCGCGCGCCACCATGCCCGGTTTGAGACACTTAGTACAGTTGTAGTTCAATACGGAAATACATATCAAGGATTGAAATGATGTAGTCCTCCATGAAGATTTCAAACCATCCTTCTCACCTCAACCTCCAATCTGTTGCTGGGTAAGGACCATACCCAGGCATTTCTAATGCTCATTTCCTCATGTTCAATCTCACAGATTACTCAGGAGAACCAAAGCTTATATACAGTATATCTTGAAATAAAGCAAAAAGGAAAAGGTCCAAATCCCATCAACTTCATGAAGAACTGAAGCTGTCCTTAGGGGAAAGAGAAGGTGAAAACCCCAGATCAAGTCAAACACCCAGCCTGGCAAATCCACATTCAGCTGTCCCAAGTCCCAGGAACCTAAGTCGGGCTTGCAAAAGATGATGACAGCTGAGCTTTCAGACTCTGTGACTGGGCCACACTACAATAGTTCCTATGTAGATATTTTATATGAACATTAATTGCTTCTAAGCAGTTTATGTTATGTCCATTGAGAAGTCTTAGGTGAAGAGCATGGAGTTGCCATGCAGTTCCACATGTGGCCATGAGATGGCATCAAACCCCCCAAATCTCCAATTTTCAGTTCTGAAGTGGTTGAGGGTGTTGGTAAAACAAGTAATCCCAAATCCTAGGAATGAAGTTCTGGTTATTTTTATTTATTTATTTATTTAAAATTTTTTTTTTTTGAGGTAGGGTTTCACTCTAGTCTAGGATCTGGAATTCACTATATAGTCTCAGAGTGGCCTTGAACTCCTGGCGATCCATCTACCTCTGCTCCCAAGGGCTGGGATTAAGGACATGCGCCACCATGCATGGCTAGTTCTGGTTATTCTTAAGGCTCTGTTCTGCTTCAAGCCTAAGTGCATTATGATATTTGATTATGGCACCAAAGTAACAGCATACATTTGGGAATTGTTCGAATGGAAGTCATGAGGTATAGATTTTAGATATGCCCCCTAACACTTTAAAAAAATTAATTTGAGAGGGAAGGATGGAGAGAAAGGCAGATAGAGAATGGGTGTGCTGTGGCCTTTAGCCACCGCAAATGGCCTCCAGAAATGTGCTACCTTGTGCATTTGACTTACGTGGGTGCTGGGGAATCAAACCTGGGTCTTTAGACTTTGCAGGCAAGTGCCTTAACCACTAAGCAATCTCTCTAGCACTTAAACATTTTAACATATTTTGTTTATTAATTTGAAAGAGGCAGATAGAGATAGAATGGTCACATCAGAGGCTGTGGCCACTGCAAATGAACTCCAGATGCATGTGCCACCTTGTGCATCTGACTTATGTGGATACTAGGGAATTGAACCTGGATCCTTAGGCTTCACAGGCAAGTGTCTTAACTGCTAAGCCATCTCTGCAGCCCCCTCAAACTTGTTTTATTTTATTTTTTTAAATTTATTTATTTGAGAGCGACAGACACAGAGAGAAAGACAGAGGGGGAGAGAGAGAATGGGCGCGCCAGGGCTTCCAGCCTCTGCAAACGAACTCCAGAGGTGTGCGCCCCCTTGTGCATCTGGCTAACGTGGGACCTGGGGAACCGAGCCTCGAACCGGGGTCCTTAGGCTTCACAGGCAAGCGCTTAACCACTAAGCCATCTCTCCAGCCCTCAAACTTGTTTTATTGACAACTTCCATAATTCCAGACAATAAACCATGATAATCCCTCTCCTCCTCCACTGTCCTCTTCACAAATCCACTCGTTTTGTTTTGTTTTGTTTTTCAAGGTAGGGTCTCACTCTAGCTCAGGCTGACCAGGAATTCACTATGTAGTCTCAGGGTGTCCTTGAACTCACAAGGATCCTCCTACCTCTGCCTTCCAAGTACTGGGGTTAAAGGTGTGTGTCACCACACCCAGCTACAATCCACTCTCATCATATCCCCTCCTCTTCTCAATTAGTCTTTAATTTTGATGTCATCATCTTTTCCTCCTATTATGAGGGTCTGGGGTCTTGTGTAGATAGAACAAGGCACCACTAGGTCATGGATATCCAGGCCATTTTGTAACTGGAAGAGTGCATTGCAAGCAGTCCCACCCTTCCTCTGGCTCTTACATTCTTTCCACTTCCTCTTTAGCAATGAACCCTGAGCCTTGGAAGGTGTGATAGAGATGTCTCAGTGCTGAACACTCCCCTGTAAATTCTCAGCACTATGGTGACTTTTGAGTCATCCTAATGGTCACCACCATCTGAAAAGAAAAGCTTCTTTAACCAAAAGCGAGAGCAGAGCTGGAAAGGTAGCTTGGTGGTTAAGGTGCTTGCCTGCAAAACCTAAGGACCCAGGTTCCATTCCTCAGAGCCCACATAAGCCAGTGCACATGGTGGCGCACAGTTCTGGAGTTCATTTGCAGTGGCTGAAAACCTTGGCATAACCGTATTCATTCTCTCTCTTTCTCAAATAAGTAAAGAGATAAATAAGACTTGGTTAAGAAGGGAGCATGGTGGCTGAACCAAAGCGGCCTGGGGGCTGGGGAGAGTGGTGAGCCGAAAAACACCACAATACAGTCTTAACAAAAGGTGAAGGAATTCTCCATCATAGCAGAGAAGCAGGAGAGACCCAAAGCTTCTAGCAACCGTGTAACCAGCCAGAATCGGGCACCGCTGCAGCTCTGCACCTGCGGTCTCCTGGGAAGAGCTACGTGGAAATCTGGACTGGCCTGAGCAGAACCATGGTGAAGGAACCAAACCACTCACCAGGACCCTTGCAGAGTAGGGAATCCTGAGAGAAAGGACAGCAGGGACCAGCTGGGCAGCTGTGGTATGGCTTCTGGCACTATACACAGCCTCCCCTCCCCCAGCAGCCAGTGGCGGGAATGACTGGTGATCCAGGGAAGGGCACTCAGCCACACAGATCCAGGATAGCTGATTGGAACAGCAGATCCACCAACCCAACCAGCCTAACCCAGTGCACAGAACAACAAAGAGGGACCCAGGTGGGCATGCAGCATAGGGGAAACTGGAAGTCACCCCAAAAGGTAATAGCTACTTAGACAGGGTCAGTACCTGCCCCAAAGCCTGGCATAGGCTTGCACCGGAAGTGCCAGTTGCACCTCCATGTCAGGGTAGGTTAAGTTCGATTGATGGTTGGCTGCATTTTGGGGTTGTGATTTATAGTTCCTTTGTCTTCTGTCATTCTTTTTTTTTTTTTTTTTTTTTGAGTTAGGATCTCACTCTAGCCCAGGCTGACCTGGAATTCACTATGGAGTCTCTCAGGGTGGCCTTGAACTCACCGCAATCATCCTATCCTCCTACCTCTGCCTCCCAAGTGCTGGCATTAAAGGCATGCGCCACCACACCTGGCTGTCTTCTGTCACTCTTGTGGGGCCGGGTCACACTTGGCCCTAGGCTGACCTGGAACCCTTTACAGACCAGAAATCTTAGCCTCCCAATTGACAGGATTAAGGGTGTGGGGCAAAACACACCCTTAGGGACTTTGGCTTTGTGAGGTTATCTGTTTGTTTTGATCCCCACTTACATGAATACTCTGCTGGTTTTGATTGAGTGTATACATTACAGAATTTTCCTGTGTTTTGTTCCACCAAATCTACTGGAATACTTATGTAGCAGGCAAACCCAACACCTAGGGTCACTTCTGCTGTTACTGTGGGAGTAATGTGAGAGCCACACCTGGCACCTTAAGCTCCTACCCTGAAAATAATGTCAGATTTACATGTCTAAGAATACTGCAAATAATTGGAAAACCCAAACATCAAATCAACTCAAGACAAAAAAACTCTACATTATAATACAAGAAACACAAAAAACTCAAGACAGTATAAGTCCACCAAAAATTATAAATCCATCAGAAATGACCTGCAGTGAGACTGATTTAGATGAAATGCTTGACAAAGATTTCAAAAGAATGATTATATCTATGTTCAAAAAAGTCTAAGAAGAAATCAAATGAGTCAAAGAAGAAAACAAACTCCTGAAGGAATCCCAAGAGAACACAGGGAATCAACTTAATGAAATCAGGAGGTCAATATAAGATGAGTAATGAAATAGAAATAAAGAAAAATACCAATCAGAAATACTAGAAATGGAAAAAAAAAAAAAAGAAAGTCAAATAAAAAACTCTGTAGAAAGTTTCATCAGTAGAATGGATCAAGGAGAAGACAAAGTATCTAAACTAGAAGACCAGATGGCAGGTCTAATATTGTCCAACAAAGAGAAAGATAAGCTAAAAGGAAGGAAGGGAAGGGAATTTCAAGACATTCAGGACACTTGTAAAGAGATCGGACATAAGAATTCAGACTATAGGACTATAGGAGAAGGATTTCACTCTGAAGGCATAGTAGGTGTTTTCAACAAAGTTGTAGAAGAAAAAAAATAGAGCTGGGCATGGTGGTGCATGCCTTTAGTTCCAGCCCTTGGGAGGCAGAGGTAGGAGGATCATCACGAATTCGAGGCCACCCTGAAACTACATAGTGAATTCCAGGTCAGCCGGAGCTAGATTGAGACCCTACCTTGAAAAACAAACAAACAAAAAAATAGAAGAAAATTTCTTTCAAATAGGGAAAGATGCCAGTACAGATACATCAAGCCTTTGGAACACCCAACAGACAAAACCAGGAAAGAACCTCCCCTTACCATATTATAACCAAACAGCATATGTAGAAAGCAGTTAGAAACATCAAATCACATCATAAAGGCAAGTCCATCAGGAGATTACTCAATGTAAACTTTAAAAGCCAGAAGGTCTTGGAATGATGTATTTCAAGTTCTGAAAGATAACTGTCAATCAAGATTATCCAGCAAAGCTACCCATGCAAATAGAAAGAAATAACATTCTACAACAAAGACAGGCTAAAGGAATATATAACCACTAAGTCAGCTATACAGAAATTACTTTAAGGAATCCTTCACAGTGAAGAGAAAGGAAAGGACACATATGAAGAAACAGGAAAAAATAAACCATACTTAAATAATAGTTAATAAAGAGACTAAAGGAAATACGAGAAAGGACTACAAAACAAGGATGGCAAGAATAAATACCTTTCAATAACTTTGTGTGTGTGTGGTTTTCCAAGGTAGGGTCTCACTCTAGCCCAGGCTGACCTGGAATTCACTATGTGGTCTCAAGGTGTCCTTGAACTCACAGTGATCCGCCTACCTCTGCTTCCCAAGTGCTGGGAGTAAAGGTGTGTGGCACCATGGCTCAATAACAACTCTGGCCTCAATGCCCCAACCAAAGACAGGCTTGAAGACTGGATTAAAAAGCAGGATGCTTCTGTTTGTTGCCTCCAAGAAACTCATCTCTCCATAAAATACAGGCACTATCTTAGGGTGAAATGATGGAAAATAGTATTTCAAACGAATGGGTCTAGAGAAAAAGCGAGTGTTGTTATCCTTCTATCTGACAGGATAGACTTCAAACCAGTATTAGTAGATGTGCTGGTTTGAGTCAGGTGTCCCCCATAAACTTAGGTGTTCTGAATGTTAGGTTCCCAGCTGATGGATATTAGGGAATTAATGCCCCCTGGAGGGAGTGTATTGTTGGGGTGGGCTTATAGACTTTATATAGCCAGTTTCCCCATGCCAGTGTCTGGCACACCCTCCTATTGCTGTGGTCCACCTTATGTTGGCAAGGGGGTGATGTCCACCCTCTGCTCATGCCATCATTTTCCCCTGCCATCGTGGAGCTTCCCCTCGAGACTTGTAAGCCAAAATAAATCTCTTTTTCCCAGAAACTGCTCTTGGTTGGGTGATTTCTACCAACAACGTGAACCGGACTGCAACAGTAGGAAAGATAAAAAAGTTACTTTGTATTGATGAACAAATTGAACAGGAAGACATTACAATTCTTAACATATGTGCACCTAACATGGGGGCTCCCAATTTTATGAAACAAACACTATTAGACTTAAGGTCTCAGATAATACCAAGCACAATTGTAGCTGGTGACTTAAATATTCTCGTCAATTGACAGGTCATCCTGGCCAAAATAAATAAGTAAATAAAATAAATAAAATGGACGTTAAAGCCAGGTGTGGTGCATGCCTTTAATCCCAGCACTTGGGAGGCAGAGATAGGAGGATTGCCATGAGTTTGAGGCCACCCTGAGACTACATAGTGAATTCCAGGTTAGCCTGAGCTACAATGAGACCCTACCTCAAAAAAAAAAAAAAAAAAAAAAGGACCTTACAGATACACATGGAACATCCCATGCAAATGCTACAGAATACACATTCTTTTCAGCAGCATATAGACCATTTTAAAAAAATTTTTAATTTATTTATTTGAGAGTGACAGATACAGAGAGAAAGACAGATAGAGGGAGAGAGAGAGAATGGGCGCGCCAGGGCTTCCAGCCTCTGCAAACGAACTCCAGACGCGTGTGCCCCCTTGTGCATCTGGCTAACGTGGGGCCTGGGGAACCGAGCCTCGAACCGGGGTCCTTAGGCTTCACAGGCAAGTGCTTAACCGCTAAGCCATCTCTCCAGCCCAAGACCATTTTCTAACATAGACCATATATTAGGACATAAAGCAAATCTAAACAAATACAGAAAAATTGAAATTCCTGAAGAGCTTCCTGAGGCAAGACCAAACATTGAAATTGAAGGTTAAGACTGATCCTTCAATCATGGGTGGAATGATTTATGGGGGAGAAATATGTTGATATATCTGCAAAAACTAAGATTCAGAAACTGAGCAAGGCTATGCAAGAGTTGGCCTGAAAGATTTGGCTTTCTGTTACCAGAGAAAATCCTAAAACTTGGAACAATAATAAAATACTTTCTGAACACCACCACCAACAACAAAAAAGCTATGGAACTAAATAGTTCTCAAAAGAAGAAATTACAGATGGCCTATAGACATCAAAAAAACCACATTCTATCTACATCCTTAGCCGTTAGGGAAATACAAATTAAAACTACTTTGAGATTCCATATCACTCCTGTCAAAATGGCTATCATCAAAAAACAAAAACAAAAAAACAATAAATGTAGGTGAGTAATGTGGGCTGGCACAGCCATTGTGGAAATCAGTGTGGAGTTTCCTGAGACATCTAAAAATAGATTTACCATATGATCCAGCTATAGCACTCCTAGGCATATATCCTAAGGACTTTTCTTACTACCTTAGAGATACTTGCTCAACCATCCCACTATGTTACTAAAAGTTTGCTGGTAGAATCTTTAGGGTCTTTAGAGTCTAAAGGTTTGCTGGTAGAGTCTTTAGGATCTTTAACATCTAGAATTATATCATTTGCAAATAATGATAATTTCATCTCTTCCTTTCCAAGTTGTTTCTTTTTTATGTGTGTCTCTTGCCTTATTGCTATAGCTAAGACTTCCAGTGCTATAATAAATAAAAATGGGGAAATTAGACAACCTTGTTTGTGATTTTAGTGGAAAAGTTTCAAGTTTTCCTCATTTAATATTATGTTGGCTATAGGTTTGTCATAAATAGCCTTTGATATCAAGGTAATGCTGGCTTCATAGAAGGAGTTGGTAGTATTCCTTCCTCTTCTATTTCATGGAAAAGTTTGAGAAGCATTGGTTTTAGTTTTTCTGTGAAGGTCTGGGTAAAATTTACCAGTGAATCCATTTGGGTCTGGACTTTTTTAGTTGGGAGATTTTTTTTTTTTTTTTTTTAATTTGACAGAGAAAGAAGGAAAGAGAGAGAGAGAGGAAATGGCGTGCCAGGGCTCCAGCCACTTCAGACAAACTCCAAATGAATGTACCCCCTTGTGTATCTGGCTAACTTGGGTGCTGGGAATTGAATTTGGGTCCTTTGGCTATGCAGGCAACTGCTAAGCCATCCCTCCAGCCCAGGTTTTTTTTTTTTTTTTAATAACTTTTGATTTCTGCACTTGTTATGGGTCTCTCTCTCTCCATATTTTCTTTTCTTTTCTTTTTTTTTTTTTTTTGAGGCAGGTTTCATTCTAGACCAGCCTGACTTGGAATTCACTATGTAGTCTCAGGATGGCCTTGAACTCATGGCTATCTTCTTACCTTTGTCTCCCAAGTGCTGGGACTAAAGGCCTGCACAACCTCGCCTGGTTTATAGGTCTATTTAAATGATTTATCTCATCTTGACTTAATTTTTGTAGGTCATATACATCAAAAAAATCATCCATTTCTTTTAGATTTTCAAACTTAGTGGAGTATATGTTCCTAAAGTATGCCCTTATGATTTTCTGAATTTCATTGATATCTGTTGTAATGGTGCCTTTTCATCTGTAATTTTGGTAAATTGTATCTTTTTGTCTTTTAGTCAGATTTGCTAAGGTTTTGTCAATCTGGTTTACTCATAGAACCAACTCATTATTTCACTGATTCTTTGTATCTTTTTTTTGTTTCTATTTCATTACTTTCTCCCCTAATCTTTATTATTTTTTTCCCATCTACTGATTTTTGGTTTGCCATATTCTTTTCCAAGCCCTTAGGTGAAGCATTAAATTGTTTACTTGTGACGGTTCTAACTTCTTTATTTTTTATTAACTTCCATGATTATAAACAATATCCCATGGTAATTCCCTCCTTCCCTCTACTTTCCCCTTTGAAGCTCCGTTCTCCATCATGTCCCTTCCTCCTCAATCAGTCTATCTTTTATTTATTTATTAAATTTTTATTAACATTTTCCATGATTACAAAATATATCCCATGGTAATTCCCTTCCTCCCCACCCTATCTTTTATTTTGATGTCATGATCTTTTCCTCCTCTTATGATGGTCTTGTGTAAGTAGTGTCAGGCACTGTGAGGTCATGGATATCCAGGCCATTTTGTGTCTGGAGGAGCATGTTGTAAGTAGTCCTACCCTTCCTTTGGCTCTTACATTCTTTCCACCACCTCTTCCACAATAGACCCTAAGCCTTGGAAGGTGTGATAGAGATACTGCAGTGCTGAGTACTCCTGTCACTTCTTTCCAGCACTATGATGCCTTCTGAGTCATCCCAAGGTCACTGTTATCTGTAAAGAAAACTGTCTCTGCCAAAAGTGAGAGTAGCATTAATATAAGGGCATGGACATTAAGAGAAGTGTTTATTGGGCAGTTTGATGAGCATAATATATACATTTAGCCAGATAGCAGTAGACATTACACCCCTAGGGCTCATGACTACCCCTGTTTAAGTTTTCAGTATCAAGGATGTATTCTCTCCCATGGAGCGGGCCTCTAGTGCAATTAGAGGGCATTTGGTTTCCACCATGACAGACCTGCCACTATTGTATTGGCTCATTTGGCCTGGCTGGCCAAATATAAGGCTTGCAGTGCCCACTGTTGAGTATCCTAACTTCTTATATAGGCACTTAAAGCTATACATTTACCTCTTAGGACTGCCTTTATTGGTTCCCAAGTTTTGGTGGGTTGTGTTATCTTTATCATTTAATTTTATGGATTTTTGGATTACCTTTTTGATTCCTTCAATGACCCATTCATCATCTAAATAGTGTACTATTTAGTTTCCATGATTTTGTGTATTTTCTATAGTTTTTCTTGCTCCTTTATGTAATTTAATCCCTTTGTGGTCAGATAGAGTTCAAGGAATTATTTTAATTTTCCTGTATTTGTTAAGATTTGCTTTGTAAGCTGGGTGTGGTGTTGCATGCCTTTAATCTCAGCACTCAGAGGTAGGAGGAATGCCATGAATTCGAGGCCACCCTGAGACTACAAAGTAAGTTCAACGACAGCCTAAGCTACAGTGAGACCCTACCTAGGAAAACCAAAAAAAAAAAAAAAAAAAAAAAAAAAAAAGATTTGCTTTGTGACCTAATATATGGTCTATTTTAACGAATGTTCAAAAACAACAACAACAAAAAGATGTTCCATGTGCTGCTGAAAAGAATGTGTATTCTGTAGCATTTGTTGGAATGTTCTACAGATATCTCATAGGTCCATTTAGGCCAGTTTTTGAATTTAGTTTCAGTTTCCTCTCTTCCTTGCTGATATTGAAGATAAAACATGAGAAGTATTCAAAGTATGCAAATAAGATAGTCCAATGAAACTCAAAGGAGATGCAGGGAAAAACAGTTGAAATTAGAATTGGACAAGCTGGAGAGATGACTTAGCGGTTAAGGCACTTGTCTGCAAAGCCAAAGGACCTCTTCTATTCTCCAGGACCCACGTAAGCCAGATGCACAAAGTGATGCGTGCATGTGGAGTTCGTTTGCAGTGGCTGGAAGCCCTGGAGTGCCTACTCTCTCTCTCTCTCTCTGCCTCTTTCCCGCTCTCAAATAAATCAATATAAATTTTTTTAAAAGAATTGGAGGTGAAAAATTAATACAATAAGGGAGGTAATTAGAAATGGACATGATGAAATTAGGAATATGACTGTGGAGGTATTTTGTCTATTGATATAGAGAAAAAAGAATATTACATTTGATTCATATTTCACATGCAGATTGTTTTCTTGTTTGACTTAACCTTTAGTCTCTTAACTTCACACAACTGCCATCTATTGCTGTGGCATGATATGTCTGGAGAAGGGAAGGAGAAAAACTTTCTGAAAAAGACATGCAGAAACTAAAAGAGAGACTAATGGAGTGAGGGAGGGGATATGATGGAGAGTGGATTTGTGAAGGGGAAAGTGGGGGAGGGGAGGGAATTATGGTTTATTGTCTGTAATTATGGAAGTTGTTAATAAAAAAAGTTTTAAAAGAGGGTTAGAGAGATGGCTTAATGTTAAAGTGCTTGCCTGCAAAGCTTAAGGACCCAGGTTCAATTCTCCAGTACCCATGTAAGCCAGATATGCAAATGTGGCACATGTGTCTGGAGCTTGTTAGCAGTGGTTGGAGGCCTTGGCATGCTTATTCTCATTCTCTCTGTTTCTCTTCTCTATCTCTTTCTGCTTGCAAATAACTAAATAAAAATTTAAAATGAAAGTTAAAAAGATATGCAAAATCTCCTTTGAGTATTAAGGCTAACTAAGAAGCTATAAACTTTGCTTGGGCTACACTTCCTTCCCCAGCAACCTCCAGAACGCCCTCTTTACTTCCTTATTCCTCCAGGTATCTACAAGAGGGTTGAGTGTAGGAGTGCCCACTGCATAGACGAGACCAAAGAACTTGCCCCTCTCTCCAGCATAAGGGTTTTGGGGCTGCAGATAAACAGCAATGACTGAACTGTAGAAGAGGGTGGCCACAATGAGATGGGAGGAGCAAGTTCCGGAAGCTTTTTTGCGCCCTGTTGCAGAGTCAATCCTCAGCACCGCCCGCCAGGGCAATTGCGCCTTAAGAGAGAAGGACGGGCTCAGAGGCACAACGAGTATGAGGCCACTTGCGACAGCCATCTGGATCTCGGTGCAGGTTGTGTCTCCACAGGAGATTCGAATTAGTGAAGGGACCCCACACACAAAGTCATCCACCTGATGGTGGGGGCAGAAGGGCAGGCGGAGGGTGGGAGGCGTCTGGACCATGGAGTGGACCAACCCCATGACCCAGGCCACAGCTGCCAGCTGCCAGCACAAGCGGGGACGGACGACGGCACCGTGCAGGGGTGGGCAGACGGCACGTAGCGGTCAAAGGCCATCGCTGCCAGGAGGACGCACTCGGCGGTCCCCAGGGACAGGAAGATGAAGAGCTGGGCCGAGCAGCCCAGGAAGCTGATGGTCTTTGTGGGGCCCCAGAGGTTGACCAGCATCTGAGGGGCACAGCCTGTGGTGAAGCAGAGGTCCAAGAAGGAGAGGTTGCAGAGGAAGAAGTACATTGGAGAATGGAGCCTGGAGTCCAGCGTGGACAGCAGTATAATGGGTGTGTTGCCTGCCAGGGTCAGGAGGTAGGAACACAAGACAACCACAGAGAGAATCTTTGCCAGGTCTGGATGTTCAGAGAAGCCCAGAAGTATGAAGCCCACTGGGGAGCTTTGGTTGACCATATGCTGTGTTTGTCTAGAACTGGAGAGATGAGGCTTTCAGACAGCGTGCTCCAGTATTTTGTGAAAGGTCACCCTGTGTCAAGGCATATTATGTAGACATTTCTCCTATGTCTTTGCTCTCCCAGGCTCCCTTCCCAGGCACATCACTAAGTAGTGGCAACTTTTCTTTCCCTGCTCTTCCTGGTCAAATGATGTCTAGTGGCAGTAAGGAAACCAGGAATGTGGTAGAGAATGGGTAGATCCTTACAATGAGGGCTGGAGAGATGACTTAGCAATTAAAGCACTTTCCTGTGAAGCCTAAGGACCCATGTTTGACCCTCCAGATCCCACCTTAGCCAGATGCACAAAGGCAAGGCAAGCACAAGGTCGCATATGCCCACTAGGTGGCGCAAGCGTCTAGCGTTTGATTTCAGTGTCTAAGGTCTTGGCGTGCCAATCCCCCCCCCCCCCGTGTGTGTGTGTGTGTGTGTGTATGTGTGTGTGTGTGTGTGTGTGTGTGTGTCTTTCTCAAAAAAAAAAAAATCTCACACTGAATTCCTGGTTGAGGGCAAAGAGACTGATGTTATGCAAGGGTTAACCAACTTACTCATTCAGCATAAACACATTGGGGACCTGCATGTTCATGAGTGCTTTTCTGATCATATTATCCCTTATTTATCTCTTGGAGAGGGTAGTCTGGTTTTGTTTTGAGCCAGAGTCTTTTTATTGATTCTGGGGCTTAGGATCCCTGACAATTCTCATGTCTCTGCTCCACTTTGGGTCTGGGGTTACCAGGGCATTTGATCACATCCAACTGTTTACATGGGATCTGGAGATTTGAACTCTGGCAGTCACATGCCCCCTCATGCTTGTTCAGGAAGTACACTTAATCACCGAGTTATCTCTTCAGCCAAACCACCAGTTTTGTTTTGAGTCAGGGTCTCATGTAGTTCAGGTTGGCCTTGAGTTCCTGTATGCCTGCCAAGTACTGGGGTTACAGATATGTACTATGGTTAGTATATCCCACTTTTCTCCAAAACTTCTGGCTTAAAATTTTTTTTTTTTGAGATAGGTTCTCACTCTAGCCCAGGCTGACCTGGACTTCACTATGTAGTCTCAGAATGGCCTCGAACTCATAGCAGTCCTCCTACCTCTGCCTCCAAAGTGCTTGGATTAAGGGCATGCACCACCATGCCCAACTAAAATTATTTTTTTTAATGAGGGCCTCTAGCCACTGCAAACAAACTCCAGATATAGGAGCCCCTTTGTGCATCTGGCTTTACATGGATACCTTGTTGTTAGGCTTTGCAGACAAGTGCCTTAACCACTGAGCAATCTCTCCAGCTCCCCCCCCCCCCTTTGAGGTAAGGTCTTAACCTAACCCAGGCTGACCTATGCAATTTACTATATAGTCTCAAGCTACCCTCGAACTCACAGCAATCCTTCTACCACTGCCTCCTGAGTGCTGGTATTAAAGGCATGAGCAACCATGCTTGGTAATTTTCTGCTTTTTAAATTTTTATTTATTTATTTGAGAGAATGAGAGAGGGGTGGGAGGGGGAAAGAGAAAGAATGGCATGCCAGGGCCTCTAGCCACTGCAAACTCCAGATGCATGAACCACCTTGTCCATCTGGCTTACCTGGTACTGGGGAATTGAACCTGGGTCCTTAAGCTTCACAGGCAAGTACCTTAACTGCTAAGCCATGTCTCCAGCCCCCTTTTAATATTTTTATTTATTTATTTGTAAGTTTAGAGAGAAGAGAGACAGAGCCAATTTTCCAGCCTTCTATTTGTTTATTTATTTGTTTATTTTTTAGCATTTTGAGGAAGAGTCTTTCTGTAGCCCAGGCTAACTTGGAATTCCTTATGTAGTCTTAGGGCCTCAAACTCACAGTGATCCTCCTACCTCTGTCTCCTGAGTGTTAGGATCAAAAGCATGTACCACCACATCTGGCCCCTCTACTTTTTGATCTTTCTTTTCCCCCATTGGGATATTTTCTTCAGTATTTAGATATGATTTTATATTCAAACAATAGTGCAAATAAAGCAAATCTCTATAGTATAAAGAACAATGAGGGGTGAGAGAAGATGGCTTAGTGGTTAAGACGTTTGCATGCAAAGCCAAAGGACTCCAATTTGATTCCCCAGGACCCACGTAAGCCAGATGCATAAGGATACATATCTGGAGTTTGTTTTGCAGTGGCTGGAAGCCTTGGCATGCCACTTCTCTCTTTCTCTCTCCCTCTCTCTACCTCTTTCTCTCTCTCAAATAAATAAACATATAAATAAATAAATAAATATCTATATTAAAAAAAAAGAATAATGAACTTAAGCTCAGCATGTCCACAAGCTTGGTGAAGGAACTGAACATTTCAAGTGTCTTGAAAGGCCTTGTGTGCTCCTTCCTGACTTCTCAATTTCCCACAGATGGAACTACCATATTGAACTTTAAAATTTGTACTATGTTATTATTTAGTTATATATCATCATAATCATTATTATTTTGGGGGGGGGTAGGGTCTCACTCTAGTCCAGGCTAACTTGAAACTCACTCTGTCTTCCCAGGCTGGCCTCAAACTCACAATAATCTTACCTCTGTCTTTCAAGTGCTGGCATTAAAGGTGTGGACCTCCATACCTGGCTATTATTAAGTTTTGAAGCAGGATCTCATTCTAGCTCAGGCTGACCTGGAACTCACTCTGTAGCCTAGGCTGGCCTCAAACTCACAGTGATCCTCCTACGTCAGCCTTCTAAGTGCTGGGATTATAGATGCATACCACTATGCTTGGTTCATTTTTATTATTTATTTGTGTGTGTGTGTGTGTGTATGGACTTTATGTGCCCTGGTGGTGCATATGTAGTGGTCAAAGCACAAACAGGGTGTTTTCTCCCCCACCTTCTTTTGCAGACAAACACTATAACCACTAAGCCGTCTCTCTTCTGAGACAGGGCCTTTCTTGCTGTTGCTTATGAACTTCTGGATTCTCCTGGCTCTATCTCCCATTACTATAGGTGCATTGTGATTAGAGATGCATGTGCTACTTAATGTCCAGATTTACATGGGTGTTGAGGAAGATTGAAGTTAGGTCGGCAGGCTTGCAAGCAAGTACCTGTAACCACTGAACCATCTCCCCAGTTCCTACAATTTTGAACTTTAAATGAGTTACTCTTTTATTATTTTCTTCCTTCCTTCCTTTCTTTATCCCTCCCTCCCTTTCTCCCTTCCTTCCTTCTTTCTCTCTTTCTTTTGCTTGCTTTTTCCTGAGACAGGGTCTCTGTACCTCAGGCCAACCTGGAATACATTGCAATATTCTTTTTTTTTTTTTTTTTTTGGTTTGGTTTTCCGAGGTAACATCTCACTCTGGCCCAGGCTGACCTGGAATTCACTATGTAGTCTCAGGTGGCCTCGGACTCACGGCAATCCTCTTACCTCTGCCTCCCTGAGTGCTGGGATCAAAGGCGTGTGCCACTGTGCCCGGCAATATTCTTTTTTAAAAATTTTTAAATTTATTTTTATTTAAAAGAGAGAAAGAGAGAGATAATGGGCATGCCAGGACCTCCAGCTGTTACAAACTAACTCCAGAAGCATGTGCCACCTTGTGCATCTGGCTAACATGGGTCCTGGGGAATAGAACCTAGGTCCTTTGGCTTTGCAGGCAAGGGCCTTAACCGCTAAGCCATCTCCCCAGCCCGCATTGCAATATTCTTGCATATCCTTCCCAAGTGCTTGGATTACAGGGGTGGTGGCAATTTTGTTTTATTTATTTATTATTTTTTTTTTGAGGTAGGGTCTCACTTTAGCTCAGGCTGACCTGGAATTCTCTATGTAGTCTTAGGGTGGTCTAGAACTCATGGTGATTCTCCTCCCTCTGCCTCCCAAGTGCTGGGATTACAGGCGTGTAATTATTTTGTTTTTTTGAGGTGGGGTCTCACTCTAGCTCAGGCTGACATGGAATTCACTATGTAGTCTCAGGTGGCTTCAAACTCACAGCAGTGCTCCTCCCTCTGTCTCCTGAGTACTGAGATTAAAGGCATGCACTACCATGCACAGCTACTGTTTTATTTTTTTTTTGAGACACACACACACACACACACACACACACACACACACACATATATATATATATATATTTTTTTTCTTTGAGGTAGGGTCTTACTCTGGCTCAGGCTGACCTGGAATTCACTATGTATTCTTAGGGTAGCCTCGAAATCACAGCGATCCTCCTACCTCTGCCTCCCAAGTGCTGGGATTAAAGGCATGCGCCACCACGTCCGACTTGAGATATATCTAATCGACCATAAATTTCACCCTTTTGAAGTATAGTTTTAAGTATATTCACCATTTCTGCAGCCAATACCATCTACCTTGAGAAGCGCTATAGCAGCAGCTACTGTCACTAGTTTTCTTTGTAATACATAGTGCTTTATATGTAACCTAATGACAGCCAACGGTCTCTTGTTCAGCCATCAACTCTGACTGAAATCAACTTTCTGCATTTCTAAGTGGGCCATTCTCTTGGGTTCACTCCCTTTGGCCTTTCCATTTTCTGTCAATTGATCTTTTCCATTTATCATTGTTTTTCCTAGCTTATGTTATTCTGACATATTCATTTGTTGGTCTGTGCATTTATTTGTTTCTTTTTTCCTTCGTTTGTTTTTTTCGAGGTAGGTTCTTGCTCTAGTCCGGGCTGACCTGGAATTCACTATGTAGTCTTAGGGTGGCCCCAAACAGTGATCCTCTTACCTTAGTATCCTGAGTGCTGGCATTAAAGGTGTGTGCCACCATGCCTGGGCATTTATTTGTTTCTTGAGCCCCAAGGTGCCAGCATTGTGTTATGAGCCAGGGTAATGTTTTGGGGTCCCCTCAAGTGATCAGTAAAGGTCTGGTGATCATTTCCTGCTATTGCTATTAACAGTTATCAACTGTTGAGTGCTTCACATAGGTTAAGTGTGATCTAGTAGCTCTTTGAAATCTGGTTCTCACAGCAACCTTGCAAAGATCTTATCCCAGTTTTACCAAGAGAACTATCTCAGAACCAGATATGTGTCTTAACAAAACGTATTCAACAAGTGCTGGGGCAAAGATTCCAGAGTATGTTACCCAGGCTTGGGCATCCAGAGAAGCCCAGAGGACACCCACTGGGGAGCTCTGTCTGACCATAGCCTGTTTCTGTCTAGAATGGGAGGGAATGAGGCCACCAGATCAGCATGATTAAATGTGTGATAAAAAGTCATCCTGGGGCTGGAGAAATGGGTTAGTGGTTAAGGTGCATGCCTGCGAAGCCTAAGTACCCAGGTTCACTTTTTCAGGTCCCATGTAAGCCAGATACACATGGTGGCACATACATCTAGAGTTTGTTTGCAGTGGCTAGAGGCCCTTGTGTGCCCATTCTTTCTCTCTCTGTCTCTAATAAAATAAACAAAAATAAAATATTTATTAAAATAAAGTCATCCTGATCATCCCTGCTCTGTCAATTAAGCTTTGGGACATTGAAACTGGCTGGGAAATGATTGGATAGAAAATATTTTCTATTCATTTAATACTCAGCTTACAAATGTAGAAAAAAGTCATCCTGAAGCTGGAGAGAGAGCTCCATGGTTAAAGGCAC